>NC_030417.2:4866621-4909121 GCF_001660625.3 Ictalurus punctatus
CATTACACCTTATTTACTGTTATTTTTAAATACTAGTTAAATGCATTTGTCAGTACTGTGTTCACATTAAAAAAAAAAAAGTTTTAAAGAAGTGAACATAGTATTGATAAGTAATTGTGTATACTTATACAAGATGTGTATAAGTAATTGTTAAAACTGGAAACTGATCAGTTTAAAGAAATCTGCACATTGTGTAGTTGTAACACGCTGGCTGCGTCTGAAATGGTGTACTACCTACTACACAGCAGGCGAACAGCAGTACACCAGAGGGGTAGTAGTTATGTCCGAATTCTCAGTAGGAGAGAAATACCCGGATGGTGTACTGCTTCCGGTGAGATTTTGCAGCGTGCAACCGATGGACACTACGCGAGTCAAAAATCCCATAATGCAACAGGAGTGGTGTGGAAGAGCTCAGAAAAAAATGGCGGAAGACAGCGCGTCGGCTCTTTTTAAATATTAAACCTTGGTTAAACAGGACTTGTTTAACAATACCCGAATAAATTATTAACTTGTTGAAGGTTTAAACGAGAAAACAGTTGTCACAGTGTTTGAAACCTTTTTTGTGATCTCCATCATGCCTTAGCCGGCCAAGCTAACGACAACGAATTTACCTCAGTCTGTTAACCCCGCCCACTTTACACTACTAATTCAGTTCACTTTCCTGATCTGCGTTTTGCCGTGTAGTAGGTTCAAGATTTTGGAATTAAATGTACTGAAGTATTTTTCTTAAAATTTCATTTTGAAATGTTGTACTTCATATTGTATTCAGTAGATTGTGAGTTTTTGTATGTTTGTTTCTGTAGGCTGTTCTCTCTCTGGTGATAATCCAACAGAAATCACACGACACACAGGTGGTTCAGTGCTGTTCCCCTGCTCCTGCTCTGACCTGCACACCAAACCTCAGAGATTCACCTGGTGGACCTACAGAACAGGAAATGTGACAGAAGTGTTAAATGATAAACACTACTGTGACAGACTTCAGCTGTTTAATGACAGTTCTCCTGCTAATCTGTCTCTGTTCATATCTGACCTGAGAGAAGAGGATGCGGCAGACTACAGGTGCAGCACTGAGAAGGACCACAGAGACATCAAGCTTCACGTTAAAGGTAAAGTATTTAAATACACAATAAAAGTTGATATTCAGTGAAAACAGACTTGATCAGTGTTCAAATGAATTATAGTTAAATATGTAACAAAAAGTCTTCTCCATTTACCATAACTGAGGATTTTACTCTAACGAGTCATATTGTGACAAAATATAAATCAAGTTATAAATAATACTAAATACTGATTATTGATATCAGACTGGCCTAAAACTTTGGATTGGTATCTGATTGGATTTGACATATTTCCCAGTCTAATCTGTGCTTTATTTTGGTAACACTGTAGTGTTTATAGAGCTACATTACACCTGTATAATCCCTTCATTACAACTGGCATAAGCTTTCATAAACATTTATAGAAGCTTCAAAAGTTGCTTGTTGTTTTTATCAAAAGGTTTGTATCTGATACATAGAATTTATATGATAATGTGACATGACATTAAAATCAATCTCATTCTAATTTAAAATCAGAGAAATAATACATACCTCTGTTTTACAGTGCAGTGATGGTCACCATCAAATCCTTCACTGTGTAACATAAAGCAAGTTTTCATGTCACCGTTTAGACCAATTTCCACGTTTGAGACACGTTACAGAAATGTCACCTTTGTCCATTTCTACACAATTTTACCCTCATGCATAAAACTATTAGCCACCGCATTACCGTTATGTGACACAGACAGACCAGAAGGAGACTGAGCTACAAACTGAGTTGTTCTAATGATCTAAAGTAAGTCATTACACAACCTCACCTCAACAGAAATCTATATCACTACACAAGGTCTTCTCTCAACTTGCCATTTACATTGAGAAATGCAGTCTTTATATCAGCTGACACTTTTTGAATACGTTTTAATAATATCTTAATAGTGTTTTACCTTTATTTTTAAAGAAGAGAAAATGTATCTGTTGAAGGTAAATTTTTTCATCAATGGCTGTGAACAAGCTTGACTATTTTTGGTTGTTCTTTAACTATTTAGTATTTGGCTATTAGATTATGAGTTCACGTCAGGGAAATCCCACCGGCAGGCAGACACTACTCGAACAAACACATGAAGCGGACAAGATGGGGGAGTCTCTCACCGCCATGATTGCTTCAGCTATGGAGAAGTTACAGTTGTTTACTGAAGCACAGTTTAAAACCCTACAAGACAGATTAGATAACATTCAGAAGGAGTTGTCCGGCTGTTACCATTTTAAGAAAAAAAATAAGGTAATTTTTCATTTGATGGCCACAACTCATCTCAAAAAAGTAGGGACAGGGGCATGATTGTGTATATTAAGAGTATATTAGAGAGGCAGAGTCTTTCCGAGTCTTTCAGAAGTAAAGATGTGCAGAGGTTCACCTCTGTGTGCGAAAAACTGCGTCTACAATTTGTGGAACAATTTCACAATAATGTTCCTCAATGTAAAATTGTGAAGACTAGGAATATCTCATCATCTACAGTACATAATATCATCAAAAGATTCTGAGAATCTGGAGAAATCTCTGTGCGCAAGGGACAAGGGTGAAAGTCGATATTGCATGCCCGTGATCTTCGTCCCTCAGGTGAATCGAGATTTGAAATTCTTTTTGGAAACCATGGACACCGTGTCCTCTAAACTAAAGAGGACTAAATAGGAGAGGGACCATCCAGCTTTTTATAAGCACTCGGTTCAAAAGCCCGCATCTCTGATGGTATGGGGGTGTATTAGTGCCTATGGAATGGGCAGCTTGCACATCTAGAAAGGCACCATCAATGCTGAAAGGTATATACAGGTTTTAGAGCAACATAGGCTTCCATCCAGATTCCATCCCATCTTTACTTCTGAGAGACTCTGCCTCTCTAGGATACTCTTTTTATTCCCAATCATGTTACTGACCTGTTGTCAATTAACCTAATTAGTTGCAAAATGTTCCTCCAGCTGTTTCTTTTTAGTACCACTTACTTTTCCAGCCTTTAGTTTCCCCCATACCAACTTTTTTGAGATGTGTCGCAGTCATCAAATTCAAAATTACCTTATTTTTTCCATAAAACGGTACATTTCTTCAGTTTAAACATTTGATATGTTTTCTATGTTCTATTGTGAATAACATATGGGTTTATGAGATTTGCAAATCATTGCATTCTGTTTTTATTTACATTTTACACAGCGTCACAACTTTTTTGGAATTGGGGTTATAATACTAATTTGGATGTTTTTATGGAGACATCGGGTCAGTTGTTAGTGTGAAGGAAAATGTTATTAGCCATATACCGATGGCCTGTTTGACAAACTATTCTTTGTGTTTGTTATTAATATGTTAACAGTGGGTGGATTAGTGGCTAGGACATTTACCTCACACCTCAAATTTGGGGGTTCGATTCCCGCCCTGTATGTGCGGAGTTTGGATGTTCTCCCTGTGCTGCGGGGGGTTTCCTCCGGGTACTCCGGTTTCCTCTCCCGGTCCAAAGACATGCATGGTAGGCTGATTGGCATGTCCAAAGTGCCCGTAGTGTATGAATGGGTGTAGTGTATGAATGGTGTTAATATGTGTGTAAATGTGTATGTGATGGTGCACCCTCTCCAGGGTGTACCCCGCCTTGTGCCCCAGGTTCCCCGCAACCATGAAGGATAAGTGGTATAGAGGATGGATGGATGTTAAAAATGGGTGGGACAGAGGTGTATGCTATAGTGTCTGCCACCTTTCTCTGGGTCCCGTTGTCCAACAGATGGTTATTGGTTCACCCATGGGGTTTTGTTTTGTTCGTCTATTTCATATGTTTTCTTAGCTTTGTGGTAAGTTGGGTGTCTGTGGATATTGTGACGATCCTGGTGGGTGGCTATTTCTCCCTCTGTAGTATTATGTGTCATTTGAAGGTTCAGTTTATTGTTTTATGCTTTCTCGACTGTTTGTTTATATTACTTTTGCACTCATAACATATGGCAACAGAAACTCCTCATATAATTATCTGGAATGTGAACAGATTGAATGGTCTCATTAAGTGAGCTGCCTGTTTTAATTATTTGCATAGACAGCACGTTGACCTGGCACTTAATCAAGAGTCGCGTTTGAGGAAATCAGACGTCCAGAGGTTCTCTAATAGATTTTATTATATTGCTGCATCGACTTAATCAGACAGTAAATTTCGGGGTTCGTTTGTCGTGTTGAAGGCTTTCTTTTAACATCTTGGAAAGATACAGCTGTGAGGATGGTAGTGTATCATTCATAAAAGCATATATAGCGGGTCAGAATTTACTTTTATTTCGATTTACACTCTGAGTGAAATTGTTTTCCTGTTTTAACTACTTAACTTTACTGCGAATCCGGGATTGTTTCCTAATCATCGGTGCTGATATGAACACAGTAGCTGATGCATGCCTTGATCGCTCCTGATTGCATAATCATTTAACACAGTCTTTATTGACTACTGCTCTGTAGATTTATGTCCGATTTTAGAGTAATTGATGTATATCGCACTCTTCATCCCACTATGAGGCAGTACACCTTCTATTCTTACACACATGAAAGTTACTCTAGACTGGATTATATTCCCATATCTTCTGCTTCATATTCAGAAATACACAGTGTTGTAATGATGTCCTCTATATCTGACCACAGTGTAGTCTCAGCTAAAATCTCTTTTGTGTCTGTACCAATCAAGGCTGCAGTTTAACAATACACTGTGGTTTATAGAGGTGAATACCGGTTCAGGGGATAATCCTCGTTTTCTCTGGGATGCTGTAAAGCGTTGCAGACGGGATTCTTCTACCTCATTTGCATCTCACCTAAATAAAACTAGATTAAATGCAATATGTACTCTTGAGACTAAATTAAAGAGGCTAGAGTGTCTTCAACAGAGTTCATATTCTGAGAATGTCCAGTAAAGAAATAATAGTGACACATGTAGAACTCAGTCAGAGGCCGACTTACCATTAGGCAAACGTTGGCAATTGCTACCAAGGGCCCCCAAAACACTGCATAAACTTGTAGTTAAGAAAGTTTTATTTTTACTTTTCTCTAATTAATTATGTTTTTCTAAAAATACATACGCTAAAATGCCATCAGAATGCTTAATTTATGAGTGTATCAACGCTCGTGCATACAGCGGCGACGTCACGTGTAGTGTACAGACAGAGTAAAAATGAAGTGAAGCAGCGGTGCTGAAAAAAGGAGAGAGTGGGAGGAAAGCAAAAAGTTTTTATCAAAGCCTGTAAAGTCTTTTAAATTAACAGATTTTGCCTTTTGTGTGAAGACAAGGCTCTAGCATTACAGCCAAAGAACAGCAAGGCTGGGACAGGCAGCAGGGTTCATTCTCTCCCTCTCTCTCACTCTCTCTCTCTCTCTCTCTCTCTCTCTCTCTCTCTGTGTCCTTCTCTCTCTCTCTCTCTCTCTCTCTCTGTGTCCTTCTCTCTCTCTCTCTCACTCTCACTCTCTCTATCTCTCTCTCTATCTCTCTCTCTCTCCAACCTTCTCTCTCTCTCTCTCTCTCTCTCTCTCTCTCTCTCTCTCTCTCTCCCTCTCCATATGAAGCTGAACTCTGCAGACATGATCATATGTGAGTTTAATGTCACATGATGATAGTGTGCCATTCAGATGTGGATACATGTTCAGTGCTACTTCAAATAAATATGTTTAAATATTACCACAATTTAGAAAAAATAAGAATATTTGAATAAGCTGCTGTTCTACTGTAGCATACAGCAACTTACTGTTTGCTCTTGGTTAGTGGTCATAGTGAAATAGACTTATTTATTAATATAGGCCTAATATCAAGATTAATTTCATAATGTTAATATTAGAAAATAAAATGCATTATTATTATTATTATTATTATTATCAATATTATTATTATTATTGTTATCATTATTATCATTATTATGTTATATTATAGTAGTGATAGTAGTAGTGGTCTATTTTGGGGGGTTAAATGATTAGATGTGGATTCATGTTAGTGCTAAAATAAAAAGTTTCAGTCCTGATTGAGGAGTTGTACAGCTGAGTGGGGCAGCTCTCCTACACTGCACCCAGATGATGCCCCCTGACTAGCTAACATGCTGTCTTGATTGTTTTATATTCTTTGTCACACTGTTCTTCTGTTTCTGTTTGCCTATTTTACAAATATGACTTGATATATGTTCAGTGCTACTTCATATAAATATGCTTAAATAGCATTTATGTTTCTGTATTGTGTTATATTTTTATGCTAGTAACTGGTGTTAAAAATTGGTCTAACCATCAATGAACCGGGGTGTTATGATGGTGCATGTTGTGGGCCGGTTGTGGTGGTCCGCTAAGGGCCAGAAACTCTAGGGCCACTTTTTGGTCCCAGTTCACCCCTGATTATTGCTATTAATGCTGAATAACAACATATGCTGAAAATGTAAATGTCGATGTTAAAACACTGAAATGAGGGCCCCATTTCTACATTTTGCCTAGGGTCATTTCATGTGAATCGCCTAATTGGAAAAATGTTTACTGAAAACGTTCAAGACTTCTTTCCCCCCACTGTGTGTGTGTGGGGAGATTACATGGACCGTGGGTAGGTGGGGTGGAACTTAAAAAGGGTATCGTTGTACATTAACAATGTTTCCAATAGAAAAAAAAGAAACTTCAACAAGCTCCAGGAAAACAGACACAACACCTCCATCAGAACCGCCTCAGAGTACAACAACAAACTCTCCACCTGCATCATCCTCAACAACCCTGGAACAAGGTAAACAGCAAACACAGCAACAAGGCTTTAGGTGCCAAAATTTTTAATCAGCAATGAAACAACACATCTTTTATTACATTTATTTACTGAATTATATCTCTGACAATGTCTGGATCTATAATGACTCATATTGTCACGACTTCCCCTCGAGCTAGCGCTGTAGCACGCAGCGTGTTCGGAAACCCGAAGCGCGAGCTCGAAGCGCGAGCCGATGCATGAGCTCTTAGCGAACGCACGCTTTTGGGGCTTCAGTGACATTGACTTTGTTTACTTTCTACATGTGCTTTTGTTATGGTTTTTGTCCTGTCTCCACCCCTGTATTGTCATTGGTTGTTTCCCATAGGTGTGACGACATTGTTTTCAGCTGTCTTGTGTTTCAACCCTGATTACGTCTGTCATTTAACCCCCTTGTGTCTCTTTGTACCTTGAGTAGTATTTAGTGTTATCTCCTTACCAAGCGGTCGTTTCTTGTTTCTCGTTTTTTATTCATGTTTATTGACCTTGTTTCTTGTTTCACGTTTCTGATTCTAGCCCTGCCCAGTTTATGCCTGTTTGTAGATCGCCTGACCCATTGCCCGTTATTTCGACCACACTACTGTCTCATGATTTGGATTTGTCTGCCTGACCTTCTCAAATAAAAATCTTTAACTGCACTTGCATCTGTCCTCACCTTCATAACATTTAAGACGTGACACATATAAAGTGCTGGATGGATGAAAATGCCCTCCAGCGAAATGAGAAAAAGACTGAAGCGATCCTGTTTGGTCCTTCACATTTGATAGAAAGTCTTAGCTGAAATCTGGGCCCCCTACAAGACCACATTCTTACCCAGGTCAAACATTTGGGGGTGATCTTCGATTCGGAAGTACAGTTTGACAAACAAATTCTGTTGTCAGAGCTAGTTTTCCAGCTTAGGGGACTTTTGCAAGTTAAAATATTTTCTCAAATTTAAAGATCGTGAGACTGTTATTCACACTTTTATTTCATTAAGGCTTGATTACTGCAATGCCCTGTATGCTGGAATTAGCCTGTCTTCAATCTTGCGCTTGCAACTTGTGCAGAACGCTGCAGCTCGCTTTTTGACTGGGACCAAAAAGAGAGAGTACGTAAGACCCATCTTAGCCTCACTGCACTAGTTACCGGTGAAATACAGAATTGATTTCAAGATCCTATTGTTTGTTTTTAAAGTCTTGCATGGTCTCGCCCCATATATATTTCAGATCTCCTCAGCTTTCACTCTTCCACACGTTCGCTCAGATCCTCCTCTCAGCTGTTACTGACCATTGCAAGCTCACGATTACAAACCAAAGGCGATAGGGCCTTTTCTGTAATGGCACCGAGGCTTTGGAATAGCTTGCCCCTCTCTACCAGATCTTTCCCTACAATAAATTTATTTTAATCACCCTTTATATTAAACTTATTTCTTCACGCAGGCTTATCTATAATCTGCCCTGTCTAGCTGCTTATTCTCTGGTCTTAGTTATATCTGGTTTGTTTTCTTATAGTAATTATTTATTTATATATTTATGTTAATGATGTTTTATGCTCTATTTTAATGTATTCCTTATTATGCATGATGTGCAGCACGTAGTTCAACATTTGTGTTGTTTTAAATGTGCTATATAAATTAATTTGACTTTGAGTCATATAAAGTGTAATAGAAAAGTTCTTTTCCTGTAACTTGTAACTGTCACGTCTTCATTCTGGTCTTAGTTGTAAATAGATGCGTGTGAATTTCACACCTTTTTCTGCTGTCTCTCTGTCAGTGACCATCTTCACTTCCTGCATTACGCCTTATTTAAACTGATCAACTTAAAGAAATTCTGTAGAATTATTCTCTGCAAGTGGTCTTTATTTTCAGATGTAGTTGTAACATGGTGTCTAACTACAGCTGTTTAACTGCAAGTAGCTCTCTGAGATTAAAAAAAAATAAAAAATGCACACATGATCACAAGACAGTGTAACACACATGTAGTAGTTAGGATCTGGGCTGAGAAACAAGAGATTAGGAATTTGAGTCCAGCTGATGATGATCCACTACTGACCCTGTGTGTTTAAGTAAAACTCTTAATGACAAACTGAACAATTCCTTCAACCTCATGACTTGTTTTTTGCTCTCACCATCAGCTGTGAGCTTTATATTAACAGACGTGAACCTTTCCTAATAAACCAACACTAAAATATGGTGCAGTCCTGAATAAATTAAATATAAACAAACAAATAAACAAACAAACAATTATCTGCTTGTTGCATGCACCAATTCTCAAATTATCCCAAAACGTATTTTCCATATGAACTAAAATCATTCATTCTTATTAATACAGTACATGTTTTCATTAATGACTGTGAGCATGCTTTACTCCAGTGTCATGTGCCATATTACTAACAGTGATAAAAACAGTCATTAGTTTTAATAAGTTTTGTCTTTTCAGTAGGAAGAAGAGAAACTTCAACACACTCGAGGAAAACAGACACAACACCTCCATCAGAACCACCTCAGAGTAAACCAACAAACTCTCCACCTGCATCATCCTCAACAACACTGGAACAAGATAAACAGCAAACACACAGCAGCCTCCCTCTAGGTGCCAAAACTTTTCATCAGCAATGAAAAAACATATCTGTATTATTACATTTATTAACATTTTGGTGTGTTTTATTACACAGTTTTCGGCATTGTGGCGGGTTTATTGTTGGTGATACCCGGACTAGTGGCATTTATTTGTTGGAAACGCAAAGGTACAATGCATGCGTGCGCACACACACACACACACACACACACACACACACACACACACACACACAAAACAGATTCTGAGATTGATGAACTGAAACCTGTAGAAGCAGCAGCACTTCTGTAAGTGTCTCTGGATAAGGAAAATGAAATTGTGTAGTTTCCACTAGAGGTGTGATTTCTGAGGTCTTTTCTCTTTAGGAGGAAGATGTGGAGAGAAGGTGATGACTGAAGGACGTCCGGACTGTAAGAGAAAGCGGAAGGATCAGGTTAGTGTACATGCAGGCCTGAGCTCAGCTGCATTTTTATTATTATCTTTAATGTCTTGGAATCAGAAGATAAATGACTGAAAAGGAACTATAAAAATTCATCAAATTCTCCTCGTCCATCAGAGTCCTACTGTATTCTAAATTTAATCTCCATTTAATTCTGCATGGCTTCTACAGTAACAGTTATAGCAGATTTGTTTCTACCTTTAGAGATTTAGTTGTATTTGTGATACACTGCAGGTAACACACATGAACCACACATGCTTTCACTGAAGAGTGAGTTATAGGAAAATATCTTCTGCTGCTTCTATCAGAACCACATGGGCAGTGTTTAGCTGAATGGTTGCGTCATTGGACCTCTCCTTGGAAGGTTGTGAGTTCAAATACCAGTTCTGCTGCTGGACCCATGAGCAAGGCCCTTAACCCTCAACTGCTCAGATATATAAAAGCACTAGAAACTGGTGTCTGTGTGTGTGTGTGTGTGTGTGTGTGTGTTTGTGTGTGTGTGTGTGTGTGTGTTATATGTATAATTTTCTGGTTCTGTCTTTCCACAGACTGAACCTGATGTTACTTACTCTACTGTAACCCACGTGAACACAGCCGGAGCAGCACGGGTCCAGATCAACGCTGGAGACAAAACTGAATATGCCAGCATTCTAACAATCTAATCCACAGTAAATATCTAGAATAATACTGAATACATGCATTATATTAAATACACACCATGGTAAGCACAGGATTCACAATTCTGGCTTAGTTTATTATACTGTGGCTTTTTTTTATTATTATTTGACCATAAATAGCAGATTTAATCATATTTGTGTGCTGATGGATAATCCTGTAAATTATATTTTTAATGTTTGTGTCATTTATTATCATTTATTTTGTGTCATTTGTTTTTTATTTGCATTTATGACATTTAGCAGACGCCCTTATCCAGAGCGACTTACATTTATCTCATTTATACAACTGAGCAATTGAGTGTTAAGGGCCTCGCCCAAGAGCCCAACAATGGTAGCTTGGCAGTGCTGTGGCTTGAACTCCTGACCTTCTGATCAGCAACCCAGAGACTTTAACCACTGAGACACCACTTATATGTTCTAGAACGCTTTTGTCATCACCCTGTTTTGCGTAAGATGACCGCTGTAGAAGTTCTTGTTTGTGACTGTCGTGGGAAAGTCTCTCTGGACTGAATTTGTGTTTCTAAACTAGTTGTGGTGAAATTGTTGTGAAAACCTTATTGCATGTTAAATGGTGCATGATAGTGTGCTTGTTGAGTGTGGAGTATCACACAGTATTCTCTGTGCATGGCACAACTTTCATTAACTTTGAGAAAGAGGAAGTAGCCATTTTCCCATCAGTCCCCACTGCCCTGCCCTGGTCTTGCAGTCCCTCTGACATGCTGAGTGTCTCACAGTGGCTCTGAAGTACCATGAGAACGCTAGTTATGCATGAAACTGTGGTTTTATAAACTGCTAATACTTGTCAGAGGCGTGTGTATGACCTTTCAACAAAGTCATAAAGTGACATGATTGTAATTTAGCATCCTGCATAATATCTTAAAGAGGGGCCTTAAAGGACTGTAGCACATGTGAGGAGGGGAATTGCTGTTACACCTGCTGTCGGTCCTTAATAATGTCTGCCACTTGTCAGAGTGCATGAATCGTGCATGAACCGCTGACATGAACCAATCCTGTGGTTGCATGGCATAGATTACATCTGACACCCTTAGCAGTCAGTCTTTTAGCACAGAGCAAATCTCACATTGCCTGGAACATAGCATCCTCTTTTCCATAAAGAGAAGAAGAGAAGGAAACTTATGGACTATGGCTTATAAACAACATGGTGCAACTATAGGGTTAATTAATTTATTTATTAATTCCTCTTCAGCAACTGTTTTATCCTGGTCAGTGTTGTCA
Source organism: Ictalurus punctatus (assembly GCF_001660625.3). Lineage (NCBI taxonomy): Eukaryota > Metazoa > Chordata > Actinopteri > Siluriformes > Ictaluridae > Ictalurus > Ictalurus punctatus. The sequence goes on from NC_030417.2 coordinate 4,878,325, forward strand.
TGGATTCGAACTCTATCCCAGCAACACTGGGCACAAGGTGGGAGAATTCAGATGGGACGCCAGTCCATCTCAGAACACCATTCACACACATTCACTCCTGGGGGCAATCTAACATAGTAAACCTGCATGTTTTTAGACAGTGAAAGGAAACCGCACACACAACCACAAGGAGGACATGCAAACCTCTGCACAGACATTAACATGATTTCATTTAATGATCTATAAGGATCTTGTTGAATGCACAATCATGTCTACACTCTTTTATTTTCTGTTTATGTCATATTCTAAGTCTTCCAGGCATCTCACCAGGTCTAAACATTTTTTTCTGTTTTCTTTACGTTAAGTTTCTCGCTCTTCTTGGTTTTGCTTGTGCACACACTTCTTAAATAATATAATATTCGCATCATTTGAAAATATATTAAAGCTTTTACTTGAAATATTTGTCAAATTCCTGTAGCTTGTTTGTAGCTTATACATTTTCATACTATTTGCAGTGATAAAAATAAATACAAAATTACAGTGGAGCATGATATTTGAAAGTTCTATTTTAGCACAATCACATCCCTAATATTTTCACATAAATAAACACAGTTGAAGCACAGAATTTTATCAGAATGCAATAATTACTACACACCACCAGATGTCGCTGCGGTCTAAGTTTTCAATGCTCCAACACTTCAGCTCAATCAGGAAGAAGTATCAAGAATTTTTTTTTATTAGTTCACCATTTTGTGAAATCTTATATATACATGGAAAAAGTTTGATTGAAATATAACTTCTTTAAAGATTTGTAACTAATATGCAATTATTTAAAACTCATTTGTTAGAAGAGGAGGACTTTATGAAAGACATTTTCTGCTTGCTGTAAATAAAGATCAAAATTGCTCTTATAACAAACTAGGCTGGATAACATTCATATGAGAAAAGCTGGGAGAGAAAACTATGTTTTGATTCAATCAAACTTTTTATCCCTCAGATAAATAACATCGTTTGTAGACAATGGGTTTGTTCTGTTTCTTGACTTTCACGAAGCTCCTGATAAAACAGAGCATCAGTTTATGGTTACAGCACTTACGCTAGATTATTTAAACTTTATAACACAAATGGTTGCATTTCTTTATTACAAGGATCCTCACATTTTTTTAAATCAGTAGATGTATTAAACAGTGCTGCCCAGTATAGTTAAAGCCATTCCACAAGTAATTTTAATAATGGTGAAAATTGTTCAATTCTACAACTGCCTTAACATTACACTCGTCATACATGGATGTGAAATTCTGGAAACATCGTCTCAAACAGGTCATTAAAGAAGTATGTTTGGTGAAGTTTTGCATCCTGTATCAGGTAAAAGAAACTTAATTTTGGATTTATTTCCTGAAATTGAATGTAGGAAGTGTCAGACAGACTACACTGGCTTTCCTGTTCCCCCAAATGTTTTTAAAAAAAAATCCTTTTAAAGTCTTAAATAATGTGTATCTTATAAAGTTAAGAAAGATGTTTAATTTCGACAATAACAGCTGCAGCTTTTGTGATGAGCATATAGAAACATCTGACCATCTATTCTGAGTGTAGTTTTGTTAAAACATTTCGGGAGGACATACCGTATCTAAACGCCTAGACACAAAACAAATAAATAAGACAAAATCATGTTGTATTTGGTATGTTAATGGAAGACAAAAAAGTCAAACTTCTTGTTAACAATTTATTGCTTTTGAGAAAGATTTTGTACACAAGTTGAAATATATGAAGTCCTGGTTTACATCTTTCAAAAAAGAATTATTTATTTACTTAGAATCACTCAAAATAATGAAAAAGAAAAAAGTTACATCCTTGTTTCATGAATTATTATTATTATTATTATTATTATTATTATTATTATTGTTGTTGTTGTTGTTGTTGTTGTTGTTGTTGTTTTATTATTATTATTATTTAGAAGACCCCTATGGTTAAGGGAAGGAAAAAGGTCTTCTTCCTCTTCTTTCTTGGTGCTATGGTGCCTGGTTGGTGGACTTTACACTCTTTGTTGTGAGGATGTTTTGCAATGTTGTTTGAAAATGTTTCATCTTAATTAATCAAAATAATAAATAAATAAATATAATAAAATAAATTAAAATGGTGTTTTCCTGACTGTATAGCGGGAGTCAAGGATGACGTCATTTTGTAACGCCGACACCCGGAATTGAGTTAGCATTTTAGTACTTCCGGTTTAATCGTCCCGAAGTCAATGGCTTTTTTGAATGAGATTTTTGTTAAAAGCCTGAAATAAGGTCTGTGGTGAACACAAGCTCAAAATATCCTACGACATAAAATACACCAGTAATACCCTACTCATTATTTTTAAGCGTTTACGTGTATTTGGAAAAGGTGGTTGCTAAATGGGACTACAGACGTTGTCGGGGACATTAAACGTCATCACGTCAAACGGGAAAAACTTTGCAGATAAACTGGTTCAGGTTTGTTGTGCACAATTCCAAAAAAATATGGGGATGAAGATTCACCCACAGAGTAAATCTGTATTACGGAAAATGTTTTTAAATCAAGTTTGGAAAAGTTGTCGGAAGCTTGGTGATGGTGACGTTGAAGTCGAGCGACTGTGGTGTAGTTCGTTTATTGCATACGGTTAGCATTGTATTTCTGGGGATTGTATTTAGGCTTCAAACTTCAAAAAGTTGTTTATTTGTGAAAATTATCTTGATGGACACAACGTGTTAGTACTGTTCACTTTTGTTGATCACAGAGCTTATTTTTTGCGATAATCCAAAAGCCTATGGGAAAATCCTATTAGGGTTTTGTCGCGGGAACCAGTGTGATGCTAACTTCCGCATTTCGGTACAAACAACATCATCCCTGCGCCATGTGAACTCAACTGATAAAAACCTGCTCGCGAAATAAATAAATAAATAAATAATGCATCCAATCACAATCCTGTGTGGTTCACCATCAGAGAAAAACTAGCCAATCTAAATCCTCCATGCTTCACACGTGATATCAGGTTTACCCAATCACAATCTTGAATACGAGAACGGTTATTTACATTTCTACCCATATTCCGATGAATCCCGCCTCCAGCGCTGTGATTGGTTAACACCGACCCATTTTTGCGCTCCGATTGGCTGTTCTGGTTACATCCTAATCCTGAATACGAGTGGAATAAAAATAACAACACGTCTGAATTTGAAGCAGCGAGATACTCGGTCCAGTCTGTCCAACTCCGGCAAGTGACATTTTCTCTCAGTTTAATATCCCAGTGACACAACAAGAGCTTAAAGTTTAAAGGTTTAGTGAAATTATGAGCTTTGTTTGAAGAATTAATGTTAGTTAGACATAATGGCAAAAAATTTTTTTTTTAAAATAAATGAAGGCACCAAGTTAGCAACACAGTTAAAATGAGTTAGTAGGGAGTAAGAGGTTAGTAAGGAGCAAACTAGTGACCTTAGTATTAGTCTAATCTAACTTTCATTCATTCTTAACCCAGATCAAACCTTATAATGATAGAACGCTGATAAACATGTAGTCCATTCAGGTTTATTCATTCATCCAGAGGACGTTATGCCAATACAGAAAAAAAAGCCTAGCAAATTTATAATATTACTTTATAACCTCTGTTATTTACCTAACATCTTATTGCTATCAAAAGCTTCCTATTGAAGATACACATTTTATTTATTAGGTACATATAATCACTTTTGTACGTATACAATCCTGAATCTTTATACTGTTTTGCTGTACACAGTTTGTCAGCCACCTTCTTCTTGTCCATCAGTAGAAAGGAACCACCGGTGATCAGAGATGACGGACCGCTCACAGCACAGCCGTCACACTCTGTACACTTACTTACCACTTTATTATTTATGATACCTACCTTGTTTGTACACCTGCGTGTACAGTTAGAGAGGGTAGTTTGTGTTGCTGTGGGGTATGTATGGGGTAGCACTGCCTCCAGGGTCGCTGGTTCGATCCTGAGCTCAGGTTACTGTCTGTGTGGAGTGACGCAGGTTCTGCTGCGATCTTTACGCTTGCCCTTTTTCTCCTGCTTCTAACACATCAACTTCGAGAACCGACTGTTCACTTTCTGCCTAATAAATATATCCAACTCCTTGACAGGTGCCATTGTAACGAGATAATCAATGTTATTCACTTCACCTGTCACTGGTTTTAATGTTATGGCTGATCGGTGTGTATATATATATATATATTGCGTAATATATCTACAACTATACTATAGTATGGTACGATTGTACTATACTTTATACTTCTACAGCTAGTAAGGAAACATCTGAGATTCAGTCATGTCCCGGTCGAATTCACATCATTGTATATCCTCACAGGCAGCAGCGACGCCCAGAAAAAAGACCAGAACAAAGAAGCATAAGAAAGAACGAAAGAAATGCAGATCGTCATCGTCCTCCAGCGAGGATCAGGTAAGGATGGGGAGATTCTTAAAGCATTACATGTTTGAAATTGTTCATTCCTGCCTGTTCTTCATTATTATATGTTGTTTTAGGGGACAGAGGACAGAGAGAGACGCAGAAGCAGTCGCAGGGACAAAAACAAGCATGTGAGCAGGTGAGGTTAGGTATTTATCTTCACCCCAGCCTCAGAATCTCGTAGCTGATGTTGGTGTACTATGCTGAAGTTTTGTATATAGTATACCGGACACTTTAATAAGAACACCTGTACACCTACTCATGCATACAATTATCCAGTCAGCCAGGATTAAGTTTGGGATTCCATGATTAAAAACAAAAACTCGCTCTTAAAGAAAAAAACAGTTATGTATATCCCATTTTGTCAGTTATGAAGTTCATTAAGACTTCGGACTTTCTTTTTCAGGCTTGTTGTTACGACGCTTCTACTGAGTGCACAGAAACCAGTGATAATGATTATGAGGTTAGTTTAATGGAATTGTCCATCCCTTATAATGAAGACTGTGTGTTTTTGGGCGTCACGTTGTTCTGTTACGACTGTAGATGCAGATAGTTGAGGAGCTGCACCTGGCCCGCTCCAACAGACAACTGCACGTGAAGGTGGAGAAGAGTTACGGAGAGCTGACCAGCATGGACGTAGACCCGGCAGACGAGAGCGCCACCATTGCACTCAGAAATGTCACCACTGGGTAAATGGGCGTGCATGAAAACGTACAATCGAGTCGAGTTTGAAAATGAAATGCAACGCGTCGCAAATACAGTTGTGCCCAAAAGTTTACACACCCCTTGTTGAATCTGCAAAATCTTAATACTTTTAAGAAAATAAGATGGATCATAAAAATCCCCTGTTATTTTTTATTTAGTACAGTCTTTAATAAGCATTTTCACATAACAGATGTTTACGTATAGATAATAGCTGAATTTATAAAAATTACCCCGTTCAAAAGTTTACACACGCTTGATTATTAATACTGTGTGTTGTTACCTGGATGATCAACGACTGTGTTTGTTTTGTGATGGTTGTTCACGAGTCCCTTGTTTGTCCTGAGCAGTTAAAATGCCCACTGTTCTTCAGAAAAATCCTCCAGGTCCTGCACATTCTTTAGTTTTCCAGCATCTTCTGCACGTTTGAGCCCTTTACAACAGTGACTATATGATTTAATATCCATCTTTACACACTGAGGACAACTGAGGGACTCGTACATGACTATTACAGAAGGTGCAAAAGTTCACTGATTCTCAAGAAGCCAACCCCCCCCCCCCCCCCCCCCCCCCCCCAGCTCTTAATGTATTGTTTTTGCCTTCTTGAGCATCAGGGAATGCTTGCACCTGATATAATAAGGAGTACATGAGTAAAAATGTGTGTGTATGACTATGTTTGAGCATACCGAACTCTACTGGACTCTATTGTACTCACTTGCACAAACTATTAGACCAAATCAAGATGTGTCCATGTAGGCTAGCGCTTTGCTGTTTCATACGTGTGTGTGTGTGTGTGTGTGTTTGTGTGTTTGTGACATCTCAAGGTCAGAAACAGCAGCAGGACCTCCTCATTGTGCTCGACACCAATGTTCTCCTCAGCCACCTGGACTTTGTGAAGAGGATTAGATCCCATGGACTGGGAGGTAGGAAGACAGTGGTCACATGCTCAAGTATGAGAGCGACTGATATTGATTTTTTTTTATAACCGATCCCGATTATTTGCATGTTTACATGCCCCATAACCTATATCCAGAATCGATATTTATTTACTGTTTTACTTCTGTTTTTGACACAAAGATAACACCACCACTGAACTGAACAAACCGTTTTATTTATAACAATTTTGTCAATTTCACTTCCTCCTTGCATACAAAATAAAACAACTCTTATTTATACACGAATAAATAAAATGGTCTATAAGTGTACAAAAAATAAAGTGCACTGTTACTAAAGTGTCCTTTTTTTCCTTTTTTTTTTCTTTTTTTTTCTTTTTTTAAATAAAAGCTTCGATGAGATGAACAGATTACATGATTCTGTGAGTTCGTCTCTATTTCCTAAACTACATAGCAAGCGTTTATGTAACACATCTCGTTTGTGCATTAATGGCTGTTATGTTAAATAAAGTTCATCAGTTAATTAAAGCAAGTATACTTTACCTGTGCATGTTGTTGAATCGTCTCCCCTCAGATTTAGTGCTGCAATCACGGTCCTGCTCGCAATCTCAAAATGGCCACATGATGGCGTCATTTATTAATTCTAAATATTATTCTAAAAAGAGCAGAAATTGGAATTACAGATTGTACGACAGATCTTGTTTTTCTCAGGCATCCTAGTCCGCACACTTGTTGGACGAGTAACCAATAAAACTCACCATTATGAGGAAAATTCACTTTGCTTTTAAGCACGTGTATCAGAACTCTTTCAGTAGATGGAATTTGAACTGGAATGAAATGAAGCTCTTGGCCTGTATCTGTGTGATTTGATGCACTCTGCTGATGCCACATGATTGGCTGATTGCATCACTGCATGAATGAGCATAAATGTTCCTAATAAAGTGGTCAGTGAGTATGTCTGCGTTAGTACGTGCGTGGCTGGGTGGGTGGTGTCAACATCCTCTATAAAGAAGAGTGAAAGATGATATACTTGGAGTTACTTCTCATATCTGCAAATGTAATATTTGAAAAATACCAAAAAAAATCTAGTTATATATTTATTAATTAGAATACTTGGTTCAAGGTGGGATTTTTTATTTGGTGAGCCTTTCAATGCAGAAAACTGTTTTAGTGTTTAGTGTATTTTTATTTTGCATTTTGGACAGTTTTTCCATCGCTCTAGTACTACAACACGACTACTGTTGATATAAAGAGAAAAAAATATGTTAACTTGATCTTTCAGATTTAAACAGTATTTGATTTTTGACAGCAAGGAGATCGGGTTTAACTGGTTAAGTATCTCTTTCTGTGCTGCAGCTCTGGGGTTCCCGACGCTGCTGGTTCCCTGGGTGGTTCTACAGGAGCTGGACTCGTTAAAAAGCAGAAAACTGTCAAAGGCCAGCTGTGGAGTACATCTACACCTCCCTGAAGAACCAGGAGCCGCGTCTCTGGAGCCAGTCCATGCAGCAAGTGTCTCACGCTGCCTGTAAGCTGCTGATTTTGTGTGTTTTGTGGGTTTTTTCATTTGTTATTTGTATGAATGCATGCAGCAGCTCACCAGGTGATGGCGCTGTTTGTTAACATTGTTTCAGGCAGGCTGAATGTGGAGGGTAATGACGATCTGATGCTGCAGTGCTGTCTCCAGTACAAGACGTTGTATCCAGAGGGCACTATCATGCTGTGCACGTAAGCCGTACGTTCAAGACTCAGAATTGTTCAGGCCTCTTTAGGAGGACATCTTTGGGGGTCACATCTGGGATTGTTTGCTAATCACGTGTTGAACAAAAGACCTTGTTTTTATCTTCTGATTTGCTCACAGTGGCCTGCTGGACACCTTTGGATATTTGAATAGTTCTTTTAACAATAAACAATGTCACAATACACAATAATCTGTTACGAGCATTTACATTTTTAATGAGCGAGAGAGAGGGAGAGTTATTAACTGTTTAATGTTTAATTGTTAATGGAATAATTAAAAATAAATAAATAAATAAAATGGATTTGATTGAGGGATTAACACAACATATCTGGTGTAACTTTAGTAATAATAAGGGACGTCACAAATGTTTTATTCAGCTCTGTTTATGTTTAAATAGCAGCCCTGATATCGGATAGTGCTGTTATAATTGATTATATTCTAAAAAGTCAAACAGTCCTGAAGCATATTATGAAGAAGAGTCCTGGGATAGTCTGATCTAAGTATGAGTGCAGCAGCAGTTCTTGGGTAAAAATGTTCAAAGGTGAGATTATCCACTGAGATTACCCTGAGGTTTAACTCTAAACTGTTTTTGGTTCTTTTTTGTTTTTGACTTTTTCTTTCATCGTTTCCATTATTTTATAGCAACGATAAGAACCTGTGCAGTAAAGCTTTGCTGAGTGGAGTCAAGGCCCTGATTAATGGGCGTTCCCTAAAGTGGTTCTCATCCTATTTATATAGGAGAACCTTTGCTGTGGAATTAGTGAGCTCTATTTCCTGCTCTCAGCCCATCTCATCTGGGGTTCCTCGAGGTTCTTGTCTTGGCCCTGTGCTGTTTTCTCTATATATGCTCCCTTTGGGATTAAACTCTCAAACACAGTGTAGCATGTCATTGTTATGTAGACCATACCCAGTTGTATCTGCCTCTGAAATGTAATATTAACTCCAAACTGTCATGTATCAGGAAACTCTGGACTCCAGTTCCCATCGGCCACTGCACTGCACTACATGTCACATGACCACCTGCACCTGATTCACGTTTCTGTTAATGAGCACTCTTGTGTATATAGCCACTGTCTGCATTGTTTCTCTGTCTTTCGTTGTCTTAGACTTCCGTGTTCCATGTCACTGTGTTTTGTTTCATGCCATAGTGGTTTGCCTATTTGTCTTAGTGTCTTTGTTTTTGTTGTGTATTTGTTTAATAAACATTCTTATCTGCGATTGCTTCCGAACCCATCCTTGATTCGTGACACAAACTTGCATCTCTGCTTGATTATTTGGATGAAATAAAGGTGTGGATGGCATCCAGTTTTTTGCAGCTTAATGAGCCAAAATCTGAAATGGTGTTTTTTGGTCCAACAAAGTTAGCCAGACAGCTTTCTCTACATCTGGGCCCTTTAGCCACCAATGTTAGGAATGTTAAGTGAGGAACCCTGGTGTGATTTTTGATTCTGAGCTGAAATGTGAAAAACAAATAAAGTTTCCAAGAATTTCTTCCTTGGTTCCTCTGATTTTCTGTACACACCTGTCTTGTCTTTCCCCTGATTGGTTCCCATATGTAAGTTCTGTGTTTTCCCTCCTTAGTAGAATTTGTTTGTTTTGTACCCTTTCTAATTTTCTGGTGTTTGTTGGTTTTTTAAAAAAAATTTTTTATTATTATTATTTTTTTAAATCTTGTGAACAAACCTAATGAGCCCAATGAACCTAATTATCTGTAGACCAGCTGTAGTAGCAGCTTTATAGCACAAGATGTCGCTATTTAGCCGCTTAGCCATAGCTCACTTCCGTCTACTGGTGTGTGGTACTCTGTCCATCAGGTTTCCTAGGGGTCATCTAACAATCTTCACAATGATATCATAAAGTATAGAAACATTAATGCGAGGAGAAACTTTACACGTTCAAAACACTTAGATTAATTTATAATGCATTCATTTGTTTATTTAGGTAAAATTTCATCTAAAGAAAAGGCTACAAGCAAGCATTAAGAAAATGATGCCTAAGAAAGATAACAATGCTGATACTATGAAGTAAGATAAAACCACCACATGAGATAAAATATCTAAATTTTATTTTATTTTTTTTAGAATAAATATTAATACTGCATATAAAAAGTAAATTGAGTCACGGAAAGAGTGATGAAATCACTTCAAAAATAAAAAATGAGACAGCGGTTGTGGTTTCCTGATAATCACACTATATAACAGAGAGACCCTCAGGCAGTGTGACAGTGTGTGTCGTGGTCACTTTGAGGGACTGGTGTGTGTGCAGAAGAATCAGTAATGATGAAGTGCTTGTATCTTTTGTCTGCTGTGTTTCACGTCGCTGCAGGTGAGTGAAGTTATTTTAGATTTTCTATTACAGAAAGGAGAGAGAATATTAGCCAGTTCTTAGTTCAGCTGCTTTGTGTTTAGTTCATGTGGTTTCTGTCCAGACTGGGTTTACAGTAGGCCGTAGTTCAGCCCTGTTCCTGAACAACCAAATTGTCCAAAGACAGCAGTAATCTTTATACACAAGGTAAACATACACGTCATGCCTTGTGTTATAATCTCCTTATTTAGACCTGTTCAGCTTTGATCATGTGGATTTTTTCTTCCTGATTAACTTCAGACTAAAATGTACTGATGAAGAGAGGTGGGTGAATGAATAAGGAGGAATCTACAGTGAGATTATTTTACATCCCTATAATACTTACAGTGGATGTTTTTACACATTTACTGAATTACATCTCTCACAATCTCTGTCTTAGTGAATGTATCTATAATAACTCATATAAAGTGTAATAGAAAAGTTCTTTTCCTGTAACCTGTACGTCACTTCTACATCCTGGTCTTAGCTATAAATAGATGCGTGTGACTTTCACACCTTTTTCTGCTGTCCCTCTGTCAGTGACCATCTTCACTTCCTGCATCATGCCGTATGTATGTATGTATGTATGTATATATATAACGAGCGAGAGAGAGAGATGTTTTTTTTTTTTTTCAAATTAGTTGCATGCCTTTATCAATACTGTCTTCACATTTTCAAAACTTACAACAGCGGTCTATGTGCACTGAACTGTGTCACTCTCATTACTTATAAATAAATTGTTGTAAAAGTAAATAAACTAATTAAAAAAAAACAATAACAGCTAATTTCCAGTTTAGCGTTACACAGCTGTTGTGTTTTCATTCATTACCATCTATACAAAAGGGGAACTCTGTGGATCTATGAGCAGTGTGGTGATGCAGTGGGTAGCGTTGTCTCCTCACAGCTCCAGGGTCCCCGCTTCAGTCCTGAGCTCGGGCTTCTGTCTGTGTGGAGTTTCTGTGCTTGTTCTCCCCATGTCCATGTGGGTTTCCTCTGGGTTCTCTGGTTTCCTCCCACCTCCTAAAATACACCAGTAGGTGGACTGACCAAGATAAATTGCCTCTAGTTCTAATTGTGTGTGTGTGTGTGCGTGCGTGCATGCGTGTGTGTGTGTTTGCGTGTGTACGCATGCGTGTGCCTTTTGCCTTTTGAGGAGGTTAACAAACTGAGCCACCTTACATTGTTCAGAGAAAAACAGAGAATCACATGTAGATACAAGTCATAAAAATAAGCATACATACCAACAGTCAAAAAAATAATTCAAAAGTCAAGTAAAAGCGAACCTAAAAAAGATAAGTAATGTTACAATGATGGACTCCATTGTGATGTGCCAGAGAGATTTTCTTCCTGTTTTCTTCCAAACAAAAAGCTGCATCTTAATGACGTAAGCGTGTTCAGGCCCAGAACGTTAAGCACAGTGTGAGTGCAGGTCAACGGGGGGTGGGGGGCAGTCGTACTTGGGCACAGTACAAGACAACCGGGCCTAGTGTGAGTACGCCCTAAATTGAGAGAACAAGTTTATTCAATCAGTTGAGTACAGTCGACTTGTTGGGATTTTCAGTGTGTTACCTGATATTAGTGTTTTCAGGTCACTGTGTTAGGAATGATAAGGTGCTCCTGTGGAGAGAGAGAGTGAGAGAGAGATAGAGAGAGAGAGAGAGGGATAGAGAGGGATAGAGAGGGACCTCAGTGTTGTGAAAGGTATGTAACCAAGTATAAAAAAAGATTGTAAGGGATGTATGACCGTGTGCGTGTTGAGTGTGGAGTATTACTCAGTATTCTCTGTGCATGGCATAATGTCGGTTAACTGATGCTGTGAGAAAGAGGAAGTAGCCATTCTCCCATCAGCCCCCATGCTGCCCTGGCCACAATCATGTGGTTACTCTGACATGCTGAGACCAGGGGCATAGCTAGGGCTAATTTTAGTCTAATGATTACAGCAAGCAAGAACACACACACACACACACACACACACACACACACACACACACACACACACACACACACACACAGAGGTGCTTTAAAGTTTGTGAACCCTTTAGAATTTTCTATATTTCTACATAAATATGACTTAAAACATCATCACATTTTCACACAAGTCCTAATATAGATAAAGAGAACCAATTTAACAAATGAGATAGAAATGTTATACTTGGCCATTTATTTATTGATGAAAATGATCCAATATTACATATCTGTGAGTGGCAAAAGTATGTGAACCTTTATTTTCAGTATCTGGCGTGACCCCCTTGTGCAGCAATAACTGCAGATAAACGTTTGCAGTAACTGTTGATCAGTCCTGCACATCGGCTTGGAGGAATTTTAGCCCGTTCCTCAGTACAGAACAGCTTCAGCTCTGGGATGATGGTGGGTTTCCTCACATGAACTGCTCGCTTCAGGTCCTTCCACAACATTTCTATTGGATTAAGGTCACGACTTTGACTTGGCCATTCCAAAATATTAACTTTATTCTTCTTTAACCGTTCTATGGTAGAAGGACTTGTGTTTAGGGTCATTGTCTTGCTGCATGACCCACCTTCTCTTGAGATTCAGGAGATTCAGTTCATGGAGATGTCCTGACATTTTCCTTTAGAATTTGATGGTATAATTCAGAAATCATTGTTCCATCAATGATGGCAAGTCGTCCTGGACCAGATGCAGCAAAACAGTCCGAAACCATAATACTAGCACCACCATGTTTCACAGATAGGATAAGGTTCTTATGCTGGAATGCAGTGTTTTCCTTTCTCCAAACATAACGCTTCTCATTTAAACCAAAAATTCTATTTTGGTCTCATCTATCCACAAAACATTTTTCCAATAGCCTTCTGGCTTGTCCATTTGATCTTTAGCAAACTGCAAAGGGGCAGCAATCTCCTTTGTTCATACCATGATACACTTCCACAAACATGTGTTGTGAAGATCAGACTGTGATAGATCCCTGTTCTTTAAATAAAACTGAATGCTCACTCACACCTGATTGTCATCCCATTGATTGAAAACACCTGAAGTGTTCTGTTGTGTTGACTCGGTCCCTCAGGCTTCCTAGGGGTCATCTAACAAACTTCACTTGAGCAACTGAGAAAGAGGCACCTAAGACAGATAACAATAATACTATGAATATGATAAAACCACCACATGAAAAAATATATGAATAAATATTAATACTGCATATACAATGAAAATTGAGTCATGGAAAGAGTGATGAAAGAGATTTTCAAAAATGAGAAATGACACAGCAGTTATTTTCTGAAAACCAAAGTATATAAAAGAGAGACACTCCGGTAGTGTGACAGAGTGTATGTGTGTGTGTGTGTGTGTGTGTGTGTGAGTGTGTGAATGTGTGTGAGCGCGTGTTTCACTGGTGTGTGTGTGTGTGTAGAAGAATCAGTATTTCTATTACAGAAAGGAGAGAGAATATTAGTAAAATGATCAAATATTTATTATTTACAGTTTTAATTAAGAACAACTGAAAATGTGTATAAATAATTGTTAAAACTGGAAAGTGATCAGTTTAAAGAAATCTGCACATTGTGTGTTGTAACACGCTGGCTGCGTCTGAAATGGTGTACTACCTACTACACAGTAGGCGAACAGCAGTACACCAGAGGGGTAGTAGTTATGTCCGAATTCTCAGTAGGAGAGAAATACCCGGATGGTGTACTGCTTCCGGTGAGATTTTGCAGCGTGCAACCGATGGACACTACGCGAGTCAAAAATCCCATAATGCAACAGGACTGGTGCGGACGAGCTCAGAAAAAAATGGCGGAAGACAGCGCGTCGGCTCTTTTTAAGTATTAAACCTTGGTTAAACAGGACTTGTTTAACAATACCCGAATAAATTGTTAACTTGTTGAAGGTTTAAACAAGAAAACAGTTGTCACAGCGTTTGAACCTTTTTTATGATCTCCACATGCCTTAGCCGGCCAAGCTAACGGCAACGAATTTACCTCAGTCTGTTAACCCCGCCCACTTTACACTACTAATTCAGTTCACTTTCCTGATCTGCGTTTTGCTGTGTAGAAGGTTCAAGATTTTGGAATTAAATGTACTGAAGTATTTTTCTTAAAATTTCATTGTGAAATGTTGTACTTCATATTGTATTCAGTAGATTGTGAGTTTTTGTATGTTTGTTTCTGTAGGCTGTTCTCTCTCTGCTGATAATCCAACAATCACAGGACACACAGGTGGTTCAGTGCTGTTCCCCTGCTCCTGCTCTGACCTGCACACCAAACCTCAGAGATTCACCTGGGAGACCTTCAGAACAGGACGTGCGACAGAAGTGTTAAATGATGAACACTACCGTGGCAGACTTCAGCTGTTTAATGACATTTCTCCTGCTAATCTGTCTCTGCTCATATCTGACCTGAGAGAAGAGGATGCGGCAGAATACAGGTGCAGCACTGAGAAGGACCACAGAGACATCAGGCTTAATGTTAAAAGTAAAGTATTTAAATACACAATAAAAGTTGATATTCAGTGACAACAGACTTGATCAGTGTTCAAATGAATTATAATTAAATATGTAACAAAAAGTCTTCTCCATTTACCATAACTGAGGATTTTACTCTAAAGAGTCATATTGTGACAAAATATAAATCAAGTTATAAATAATAGTAAATACTGATTCTGGGTATCAGACTGGCCTGAAACTTTGGGTTGGTATTTGATTGGATTTGACATATTTCCCAGTCTAATCTATGATTTATTTTGGTAACACTGTACTGTTTACAGAGCTACATTACACCAGTAGAATGGTGTTAATATGTGTGTAAATGTGTATGTGATGGTGCACCCTCTCCAGGGTGTACCCCGCCTTGTGCCCCATGCTCCCTGGGAGAGGCTCCATGTTCCCTGCAACCATGAAGGATAAGTGGTATAGAGGATGTCCAGTAAAGAAATAATAGTGACACATGTAGAACTCAGTCAGAGGCCGACTTACCATTAGGCAAACGTTGGCAATTGCTACCAAGGGCCCCCAAAACACTGCATGAACTTGTAGTTAAGAAAGTTTTATTTTTACTTTTCTCTAATTAATTATGTTTTTCTAAAAATCCATACACTAAAATGCCATCAGAATGCTTAATTTATGAGTGTATCAACGCTCGTGCATACACCGGCGACGTCACGTGTAGTGTACAGACAGAGTAAAAATGAAGTGAAGCAGCGGTGCTGAAAAAAGGAGAGAGTGGGAGGAAAGCAAAAAGTTTTTTTTATCAAAGCCTGTAAAGTGTTTTAAATTAACAGATTGTGCCTTTTGTGTGAAGACAAGGCTCTAGCATCACAGCCAAAGAACAGCAAGGCTGGGACAGGCAGCAGGGTTCATTCTCTCTCTCTCTCTCTCTCTCTCTCACTCTCTCTCTCTCTCTCTCTCTCTCTCACTCACTCTCACTCTCTCCCTCTCTCTCCCCATATGAAGCTGAACTCTGCAGACATGATCATATGTGAGTTTAATGTCACATGATGATAGTGTGCCATTCAGATGTGGATACATGTTCAGTGCTACTTCAAATAAATATGTTTAAATATTACCACAATTTAGAAAAAATAAGAATATTTGAATAAGCTGCTGTCCTACTGTAGCATACAGCAACTTACTGTTTGCTCTTGGTTAGTGGTCATAGTGAAATAGACTTATTTATTAATATAGGCCTATTATCAAGATTAATTTCATAATGTTAATATTAGAAAATAAAATGCATTATTATTATTATTATTATTATTATTATTATTATTATCATTATTATCATTATTATGTTATATTATAGTAGTGATAGTAGTAGTAGTAGTAGTGGTCTATTTTGGGGGGTTAAATGATGAGATGTGGATTCATGTTAGTGCTAAAATAAAAAGATTCAGTCCTGATTGAGGAGTTGTACAGCTGAGTGGGGTAGCTCTCCTACACTGCACCCAGATGATGCCCCCTGACTAGCTAACATGCTGTCTTGATTGTTTTATATTCTTTGTCACACTGTTCTTCTGTTTCTGTTTGCCTATTTTACAAATATGACTTGATATCTGTTCAGTGCTACTTCATATAAATGTGCTTAAATAGCATTTATGTTTCTGTATTGTTATATTTTTATGCTAGTAACTGGTGTTAAAAATTGGTCTAACCATCAATGAACCGGGGTGTTATGATGTTGCAGGTTGTGGGCCGGGTGTGGTGGTCCGCTAAGGGCCAGAAACTCTAGGGCCACTTTTTGGTCCCAGTTCACCCCTGATTATTGCTATTAATGCTGAATAACAACACATGCTGAAAATGTAAATGTCAATGTTAAAACACTGAAATGAGGGCCCCATTTCTACATTTTGCCTAGGGTTCCTAAATCACTAAATCTGCCCTTGAACTCAGTTCTTTGTTACACCATAGAGCTGAGTTTTTGATGCAAAAAATTTGGAGAATCTATTACTTCAATGGGGCTAAGCCAAGTCATCTCCTAGCTCTTAGGCTGAAGAACAGTGAAAAATATTCAAATATTATGGCAATTCAAACTCCCAATGGCTTGATAAGTGAACCCAAAGGAATTAATACAGAATTTAAATCTTCTTATTAGAAATTATGTCAATCTGATTTGGCTTTTTGTGAGATGGCATGTAATGACTTTCTTCAGGCTCTCACTCTTCCATATCTATCTGATGATGATAGATAGAATGTGCACTTCTGAATGTTCCAATTTCATTAGAAGAATTAAAGGAAGCTCTTATAGCCATGAAGAAGGGGAAGTCATTGGAATGGGATCGAATCCCTCCAGAATTATATCTTACTTTTTGGGAAGAGATGTGGTTGTTAAATACAATTAATCACTCTATTCGAGAGAGTTCTTTCAATTATAGTGCTAGTATGGTCATTATTACTCTGCTACCTAAGCCTGACAAATAATTGACTCAATGTTGGAATCACAGACCATTGTCTCTTTTAAATAGTGACATCAACTTCTATGCTAAAGTTCTAGCTTTCCGTTTAGATATCTTTATGACCAAGTTGGTGCACAGTAGTGTTGGGTCGAGTCCACTTTTGTCAAGTTCGAGTTGAGACCGAGTCCTTAACCAATTGAGTCCAAGTCCAAAAGGAGCCGAGCTAGACTTAAGTCCGAGTCCTTAATGGCCGGGTCTGAGTCGAGTCCGGCCGAGTCCAGAAAGTAATTAAATTGAAAAAATATTTGAAATTGCAATTCTCAACACTGAACTGTTAAATTAATATTTGAATCTTCACAAACCAATGGCAACATAAATGTAACAAAAAATAGAGCTCTCCCAAGACCTTCACAACCTTATTGTTGCAAAACATATTGATGGAAACAGATACAGACATATTTCAGAACTTCTGAGTCTTTCAGTAAGCACCATAAGGGCCATTATCCACAAGTGGAAGCAACATCACTCCGTCATCAACCGGCCATGCACAGGAGCTCCTCACAAGGTTTCTGACCAGAAGAATCGACAGAAGAGTAGCCCAAGAGCCAAGAACCACTCGGAAAGAGCTCCAGAAACACTTGGCGGCAGCAGGTACCATCGTCACAGAGAAAACAATAGGCTATGCCACAAGACACCAAAAGACACCATTACTGAAGAAAAGGCATGTTGAAGCTTGGTTAAAGTTTGCTACAACTCATTTGGACAAGCCTATGAAATACTGGGAGAGTGTAGTCTGGTCAGACGAGAGCAAAAATGTACTTTTTGGCTGTCATACTACACACCATGTTTGGAGAAGAAATGGCACTGCACATCACCCTAAAAACACTTCACCAACAGTGAAGTTTGGAGGTGGAAGCATGATGGGGTGGGGTTGTTTTTCATCACATGGTACTGGCAGACTTCATATAATTGAAGGAACGATGAATGGAGCCCTTTACCGGGAGATTCTTGAGCAGAATGATGAAGATGAGACGCGGGTGGAGCTTCCAGCAGGACAACGATCCAAAGCATACAGCAAAGGAAACTCTCAATTGGTTTCAGTGAAAACAAAACAAGGTGTTAGAATGGCCCAGTCAATCACCTGACTCGAATCCAGTTGAACAAGATTTAAAGACAATATGTTTAGAAGAATGGGACAAAAATCACACCTGAATACTGCGACCCATTAATTTCTGCATACAGGAAGCGTCTTGAAGCGTCCACTAAGTATTAAATCCATTTCAGTTAGCGTTTTCAATACTTTTTTCCTGCATCATTCCACTTTATTACACATAACTTTATTTATGGACTTGGATTTATGTTTGGATTTCTTTATATTTCTGAATTTCTTGAGTTAATAATGATGTCTGGTGAAAATTTCATGTGAATCACCTCATTGGAAATATATTTACTGAAAACGTTCAAGACTTATTTCCCCCCACTGTGTGTGTTTGGGGAGATTACATGGACCGTGGGTAGGTGGGGTGGAACTTAAAAAGGGTATCTTTGTACATTAACAATGTTTCCAATAGAAATAAACGAAACTTCAACAAGCTCCAGGAAAACAGACACAACACCTCCATCAGAACCGCCTCAGAGTACAACAACAAACTCTCCACCTGCATCATCCTCAACAACACTGGAACAAGGTAAACAACAAACACAGCAGCCTCCCTCTAGGTGCCAAAACTTTTCATCAGCAATGAAAAAACACATCTGTATTATTACATTTATTAACATTTTGGTGTGTTTTATTACACAGTTTTCGGCATTCTGGCGGTTTTACTGTTGGTGATACCCGGTGTAGTGGCATTTATTTGTTGGAGACGCAAAGGTATAACACATGCGCACACACAAAACAGATTCTGAGATTGATGAATTGAAAACCTGTAGAAGCAGCAGCAGTTCTTCTGTAAGTGTCTCTGGATAAGGAAAATGAAATTGTGTAGTTTCCACTAGAGGTGTGATTTCTGAGGTCTTTTCTCTTTAGGAGGAAGATGTGGAGAGAACGTGATTACCGAAGGACGTCCGGACTGTAAGAGAAAGCAGAAGGATCAGGTTAGTGTACATGCAGGCCTGAGCTCAGCTGCATTTTTATTATTATCTTTAATGTCTTTGAATCAGAAGATAAATGACTGAAAAGGAACTATAAAAATTCATCAAATTCTCCTCGTCCATCAGAGTCCTACTGTATTCTTAATTTAATCTCCATTTAATTCTGCATGGCTTCTACAGTAACAGTTATAGCAGATTTGTTTCTACCTTTAGAGATTTAGTTGTATTTGTGATACACTGCAGGTAACACACATGAAACACACATGCTTTCACTGAACAGTGAGTTATAGGAAAATATCTTCTGCTGCTTCTATCAGAACTATATGGGCAGTGTTTAGCTCAGTGGTTGCGTCATTGGACCTCTCCTTGGAAGGTTGTGAGTTTAAATCCCAGTTCTGCTGCTGGACCCATGAGCAAGGCCCTTAACCCTCAACTCAGATGTATAAAAGCACTCGAAACTGGTGTGTGTGTGTGTGTGTGTGTGTGTGTGTGTGTGTGTGTGTGTGTGTGTGTGTGAGAGAGTGTGTGTGTGTTATATGTATAATTTTCATGTTCTGTCTTTCCACAGACTGAACCTGGTGTTACTTACTCTACTGTAACCCACGTGAACACAGCCGGAGCAGCACGGGTCCAGATCAACGCTGGAGACAAAACTGAATATGCCAGCATTCTAACAATCTAATCCACAGTAAATATCTAGAATAATACTGAATACATGCAGTATATTAAATACACACCATGGGAAGCATGATAAACATGTTACTGTGACTTTTTTTTATTTGACCATAAATAGCAGATTTAATCATATTTGTGTGCTGATGGATAATCCTGCAAATTATATTTTTAATGTTTGTGTCATTTATTATCATTTATTATTTTGTATAATTTGTTTTTTTATTTACATTTATGACATTTAGCAGACACCCTTATCCAGAGCGACTTACATTTATCTCATTTAAACAGCTGATCAATTGAGGGTTAAGGGCCTCGCCCAAGAGTCCAACAATGGTAGCTTGGCAGTGCTGCGGCTTGAACTCCTGACCTTCTGATCAGCAACCCAGAGACTTTAACCACTGAGACACCACTTATATGTTCTAGAAATCTTTTGTCATCACCCTGTTTTGCGTAATACGACTGCCGTAGAAGTTCTTGTTTGTGACTGTCGTGGGAAAGTCTCTCTCGACTGAATGTGTGTTTCTAAACTAGTTGTGGTGAAATTGTTGTGAAAACGGTCCTTATAGCATGTTAAATGGTGCGTGATAGTGTGCTTGTTGAGTGTGGAGTATCACACAGTATTCTCTGTGCATGGCAAAACTGTCATTAACTTTGAGAAAGAGGAAGTAGCCATTTTCCCATCAGTCCCCACTGCCCTGACCACAGTCTTGCAGTCCCTCTGACATGCTGAGTGTCTCACAGTGGCTCTGAAGTACCATGAGAACGCTAGTTATGCATGCAACTGTGGTTTTATAAACTGCTAATACTTGTCAGAGGTGTGTGTATGACCTTGCAACAAAGTCATAAAGTGACATGATTGTAATTTAGCATCCTGCAGAATCTTGTAAAAAGGGACCTTAAAGGACTCAAGCACATGCGAGGAGGGGAATTGCTGTTACACCTGCTGTCAGTCCTTAATAATGTCTGCCACTTGTCAGAGTGGTAGTGAACCAGCCTCATGCTGATGAATTGTGCAGCTTATTCCACTGTGAGACCAAGTGCTGGAAATAGGCATTGTGCATGAACCGCTGACATGAACCAATCCTGTGGTTGCACGGCATAGATTACATCTGACACCCTTAGCATTCAGTGTTTAAGTATGTGCAAATCTCACTTTGCTGGAACATAACATCCTCTTTTCCATAAAGAGAAGAAGAGAAGAAAACATATGGACTATGGCTTATATACAGCATGGTATAGGGTTAATTTATTTATTAATTCATCTTCAGTAACTGTTTTATCCTGGTCAGCGTCGTCATGGATTCGGACTCTATCCCAGCAACACTGGGCACAAGGTGGGAGAATTCAGATGGGACGCCAGTCCATCTCAGAACACCATTCACACACATTCACACCTGGGGGCAATCTAACATAGTAAACCTGCATGTTTTTGGACAGTGGGAGGAAACCGCACACACAAACACAAGGAGGATGTGCAAACCTCTGCACAGACATTAACATGATTTCATTTAATGATCTATAAGGATCTTGTTGACTGCACAATCATGTCTACACTCTTTTATTATCTGTTTGTCATATTCTAAGTCTTCCAGGCATCTCACCAGGTCTAAACATTTTTTTCTGTTTTCTTTACGTTAAGTTTCTCGCTCTTCTTGGTTTTGCTTGTGCACACACTTCTTAAATAATATAATATTCGCATCATTTGAAAATATATTAAAGCTTTTACTTGAAATATTTGTCAAATTCCTGTAGCTTGTTTGTAGCTTATACATTTTCATACTATTTGCAGTGATAAAAATAAATACAAAATTACAGTGGAGCATGATATTTGAAAGTTTTATTTTAGCACAATCACATCCCTAATATTTTCACATAAATAAACACAGTTGAAGCACAGAATTTTATCAGAATCATAACGGATTAAAATGATTAAACCAACAGCCTCGGATTTCTGGCTGCAATAATTACTACACACCACCAGATGTCGCTGCGGTCTAAGTTTTCAATGCTCCAACACTTCAGCTCAATCAGGAAGAAGTATCAAGAATTATTTTTTATTAGTTCACCATTTTGTGAAATCTTATATATACATGGAAAAAGTTTGATTGAAATGTAACTTCTTTAAAGAGTTGTAACTAATATGCAATTATTTAAAACTCATTTGTTAGAAGAGGAGGACTTTATGAAAGACATTTTCTGCTTGCTGTAAATAAAGGATCAAAATTGCTCTTATAACAAACTAGGCTGGATAACATTAATATGAGAAAAGCTGGGAGAGAAAACTATGTTTTGATTCAATCAAACTTTTTATCCCTCAGATAAATAACATCGTTTGTAGAACCTACATCGTTTGTAGACAATGCGTTTGTTCTGTTTCTTGACTTTCACGAAGCTCCTGATAAAACAGCATCAGTTTATGGTTACAGCACTTACGCTAGATTATTTAAACTTTATATTATAACACAAATGGTTGCATTTCTTTATTACAAGGATCCTCACATCTTTTGAAATCAGTAGATGTATTAAACAATGCTGCCCAGTATAGTTAAAGCCATTCCACTAGTACTTTTAATAATGGTGAAAATTGTTCAATTCTACAACTGCCTTAACATTACACTCGTCATACATGGATGTGAAATTCTGGAAACATCGTCTCAAACAGGTCATTAAAGAAGAATGTTTGGTGAAGTTTTGCATCCTGTATCAGGTAAAAGAAACTTAATTTTGGATTTATTTCCTGAAATTGAATGTAGGAAGTGTCAGACAGACTACACTGGCTTTCCTGTTCCCCCAAATGTTTAAAAAAAAAATCCTTTTAAAGTCTTAAATAATGTGTATCTTATAAATGATTAGTTAAGAAAGATGTTTAATTTCGACAATAACAGCTGCAGCTTTTGTGACGAGCATATAGAAACATCTGACCATCTATTCTCTGAGTGTAGTTTTGTTAAAACATTTCGGGAGGACATACCGTATCTAAACGCCTAGACGCAAAACAAATAAGACAAAATCATATTGTGTTTGGTATGTTAATGGAAGACAAAAAAGTCTAACTTCTTGTTAACAATTTATTGCTTTTGAGAAAGATTTTGTACACAAGTTGAAATATATGAAGTCCTGGTTTACATCTTTCAAAAAAGAATGATTTATTTACTTAGAATCACTCAAAATAATGAAAAAGAAAAAAAAAGTTAGATCCTTGTTTCATGAATTATTATTATTATTATTATTATTATTATTATTATTATTATTATTATTATTATTATTATTATTATTTAGAAGACCCCTATGGTTAAGGGAAGGAAAAGGGTCTTATTCCTCTTCTTTCTTGGTGCTATGGTGCCTGGTTCGTGGACTTTACACTCTTTGTTGTGAGGATGTTTTGCAATGTTGTTTGAAAATGTTTCATCTTAATTAATCAAAATAATATATAAATAAATATAATAAAATAAATTAAAATTGTGAATTAATGACTGTATAGCGGGATGGAAGGATGACGTCATTTTGTAACGCCAACACCCGGAATTGAGTTAGCATTTTAGTACTTCCGGTTTAATCGTCCCGAAGTCAATGGCTTTTTTGAATGAGATTTTTGTTAAAAGCCTGAAATAAGGTCTGTGGTGAACACAAGCTCAAAATATTCTACGACATAAAATACACCAGTAATACCCTACTCATTATTTTTAAGCTTTTACGTGTATTTGGAAAAGGTGGTTGCTAAATGGGACTACAGACGTTGTCGGGGACATTAAACGTCATCACGCCGAACAGGAAAAAACTTTGCAGATAAACTGGTTCAGGTTTGTTGTGCACAATTCCAAAAAATATGTGGATGAAGATTCACCCACAGAGTAAATCTGTATTACGGAAAATGTTTTTAAATCAAGTTTGGAAAAGTTGTCGGAAGCTTGGTGATGGTGACGTTGAAGTCGAGCGACTGTGGTGTAGTTCGTTTATAGCATACGGTTAGCATTGTATTTCTGGAGATTGTATTTAGGCTTCAAACTTCAAAAAGTTGTTTATTTGTTAAAATTATCTTGATGGACAAAACGTGTTAGTATTGTTCACTTTTGTTGATCACAAAACTTTTTTTTTTTTTTTTTTTTTGCGATAATCCAAAAGCCTATGGGAAAATCCTATTAGGTTTTTGTCTCGGGAACCAGTGTGATGCTAACTTCCGCATTCCGGTACAAACAACATCATCCCTGCGCCCTGTGAACTCAACTGATAACAACCTGCTCGCGAAATAAATAAATAAATAATGCATCCAATCACAATCCTGTGTGTTTCACCATCAGAGCAAAACTAGCCAATCTAAAGCCTCCATGCTTCACACGTGATATCAGAGTTACCCAATCACAATCTTGAATACGAGAGCGGTTATTTACATTTCTACCCTTATTCCGATGAATCCCGCCTCCAGCGCTGTGATTGGTTAACACCGACCAATTTCTGCGCTCCGATTGGCTGTTCGGGTTACATCCTAATCCTGAATACGAGTGGAATAAAAATAACACGTCTGAATTTGAAGCAGCGAGATACTCGGTCCAGTCTGTCAAACTCCGGCAAGTGACATTTTCTCTCAGTTTAATATCCCAGTGACACGACAAGAGCTTAAAGTTTAAAGGTTTGGTGAAATTATGAGCTCTGTTTGAAGAATTAATGTTAGTTAGACATAATGGCAAAAAAATTTAAAAAATAAAATAAAAATGAAGGCACCGAGTTAGCAACACAGTTAAAATGAGTTAGTAGGGAGTAAGCGGTTAGTAAGGAAGCAAACTAGTGACCTTAGTATTAGTCTAATCTAACTTTCATTCATTCTTAACCCAGATCAAACCTTATAATGATAGAAAGCTGATAAACATGTAGTCCATTCAGGTTTATTCATTCATCCAGAGGACGTTATGCCAATACAGAAAAAAACAGCCTAGCAAACTTAAAATATTACTTTATAAAATCTATTATTTACCTAACATCTTATTGCTATCAAAAGCTTCCTACTGAAGCTACACATTTTATTTTTTAGGTACATATAATCACTTTTGTACGTATACAATCCTGAATCTTTATACTGTTTTGCTTTACACAGTTTGCCATCCACCTTCTTCTTGTCCATCAGTAGAAAGGAACCACTGGTGATCAGAGATGACGGACCACTCACAGCACAGCCGTCACACTCTGTACACTTACTTACCACTTTATTATTTATGATACCTACCTTGTTTGTTCACCTGCGTGTACAGTTAGAGAGGGTAGTTTGTGTTGCTGTGGGGTATGTATGGTGTGTAATAGCAATGCCTCCAGGGTCACTGGTTTGATTCTGAGCTCAGGTTACTGTCTGTGTGGAGTGACGCAGGTTCTTTCCATGTCTGCAGGTTCTCCGGTTTTCCTTCCACCTACTAATAACCTGCAGGATAATATGTAATAATAATAATAATTTACACAGATCATCCTGTTCAAAAGTTTACACCCCCCTGGCTCTTAATGTATTGTGTTGCCTTCTTGAGAATCAGTGAATGCTTGCACCTGATATAATAAGGAAAATATGAGTAAAAATGTGTGTGTATGACTATGTTTGAGCATACCAAACTCTACTGGACTCTATTGTACTTGCATGCACAAACTATTAGATCAAATCAAGATGTGTCCATGTAGGCTAGTGCTTTGCTGTTTTGTGTATGTTTTTGTGTGTGACATCTCAAGGTCAGAAGCAGCAGCAGGACCTCCTCATTGTGCTCGACACCAATGTTCCCCTCAGCCACCTGGACTTTGTGAAGAGGATTAGATCCCATGGACTTGGAGGTAGGAGGACAGTGGTCACATGCTCAAGTATGAGAGATCATTTTAGAGATTGATTATTTTTTTATAACCGATCCCGATTATTTGCATGTTTACGTGCCCAATAACGTATATCCAGAACCGATATTTATTTACTGTTTTACTTCTGTTTTTGACACAAAGATAACACCACCACTGAACTGAACAAACCGTTTTATTTATAACAATTTTGTCAATTTCACTTCCTCCTTGCATACAAAATAAAACAACTCTTATTTATACATGAATAAATAAAATGGTCTATAAGTGTGCAAAAAATAAAGTGCACTGTTACTAAAGTGTCCTTTTTTTCTTTCTTTTTTTCTTTCTTTTTTTCTTTTTCTAAATAAAAGCTTCGATGAGATGAACAGATTACATGATTCTGTGAGTTCGTCTCTATTTCCTAAACTACATAGCAAGCGTTTATGTAACACATCTCGTTTGTGCATTAACGGCTGTTGTGTTAAATAAAGTTCATCAGTTATTTAAAGCAAGTATACTTTACCTGTGCATGTCGTTGTTGAATCGTCTCCCCTCAGATTTAGTGCTGCAGTCACGGTCCTGCTCGCAATCTCAAAACGGCCACAAGATGGCGCCATTTATTAATTCTAAATATTATTCTAAAAAGATCTGAAATTGTAATTACAGATTGTACGACAGATCTTGTTTTTCTCAGGCATCCTAGTCCGCACACTTGTTGGACGAGTAACCAATAAAACTCACCATTATGAGGAAAATTCACTTTGCTTTTAAGCACGTGTATCAAAACTCTTTCAGTAGATGGAATTTGAACTGGAATGAAATGAAGCTCTTGGCCTGTATCTGTGTGATTTGATGCACTCTGCTGATGCCACGTGATTGGCTGATTGCATCCCTGCATGAATGAGCATAAATGTTCCTAATAAAGTGGTCAGTGAGTATGTCTGCGTTAGTACGTGCGTGGGTGGGTGGGTGGGTGGTGTCAACATCTTCTATAAAGAAGAGTGAAAGATGATATACTTGGAATTACTTCTCATATCTGCAAATGTAATATTTGACAAATACAAAAAAAAATCTAGTTATATATTTATTAATTAGAATACTCTGTTCAGGGTGGGTTTTTTATTTGGTGAGCCTTTCAATGCAGAAAACTGTTTTAGTGTTTAGCGTATTTTTATTTTGCATTTTGGACAGTTTTTCCATCGCTCTAGTACTACAACACTACTACTATTGATATAAAGAGAAAAAAATATGTAAACTTGATCAATCAGATTTAAACAGTATTTGATTTTTGACAGCAAGGAGATCGGGTTTAACTGGTTAAGTAACTCTTTCTGTGCTGCAGCTCTGGGGTTCCCGACGCTGCTGGTTCCCTGGGTGGTTCTACAGGAGCTGGACTCGTTAAAAAGCCGGAAACTGTCAAAGGCCAGCTGTGGACTACATCTACACCTCCCTGAGGAACCAGGAGCTGCGTCTCTGGAGCCAGTCCATGCAGCAAGTGTCTCACGCAGCCTGTGAGCTACTGATTTTGTGTTTTGTGGGTTTTTCCATTTGTTCTTTGTATGAATGCATGCAGCAGCTCACCAGCTGATGGCACTGTTTGTTAACATTGTTTCAGGCAGGCTGAACACGGAGGATAATGACGATCTGGTGCTGCAGTGCTGTCTCCAGTACAAGACGTTGTATCCAGAGGACACTATCATGCTGTGCATGTAAGCCGTATATTCAAGACTCAGAATTGTTCAGGCATCTTTAGGAGGACATCTTTGGGGGTCACATCTGGAATTGTTTTTAATTTTAATTGAACTAAAGACCTTGTTTTCATCTTCTGGTTTGCTGATTTGCTCACAGTGGCCTGCTGGACACCTTTGGATATTTGAATAGTGCTTTTAACAATAAACAATGTCACAATACACAATAATCTGTTACGAGCATTTACATTTTTAATGAGTGAGAGAGAGGGAGAGTTATTACAGCGAGGGAAAAAAGTATTTGATCCCCTGCTGATTTTGTACGTTTGCCCACTGACAAAGAAATGATCAGTCTATAATTTTAATGGTAGATTTATTTGAACAGTGAGAGACAGAATAACAACAAAAAAATCCAGAACAACGCATGTCAAAAATGTTATAAATTGATTTGCATTTTAATGAGTGAAATAAGTATTTGACCCCTCTCAATCAGAAAGATTTCTGGCTCCCAGGTGTCTTTTATACAGGTAACGAGCTGAGATTAGGAGCACACTCTTAAAGGGAGTGCTCCTAACCTCAGCTTGTTACCTGTATAAAAGACACCTGTCCACAGAAGCAATCAATCAATCAGATTCCAAACTCTCCACCATGGCCAAGACCAAAAAGCTCCCCAAGGATGTCAGGGACAAGATTGTAGACCTACACAAGTCTGGAATGGGCTACAAGACCATTGCCAAGCAGCTTGGTGAGAAGGTGACAACAGTTGGTGCGATTATTCGCAAATGGAAGAAACACAAAAGAACTGTCAATCTCCCTCGGCCTGGGGCTCCATGCAAGATCTCACCTCGTGGAGTTGCAATGATCATGAGAACAGTGAGGAATCAGCCCAGAACTACACAGGAGGATCTTGTCAATGATCTCAAGGCAGCTGGGACCATATTCACCAAGAAGACAATTGGTAACACACTATGCCGTGAAGGACTGAAATCCTGCAGCGCCCGCAAGGTCCCCCTGCTCAAGAAAGCACATATACATGCCCGTCTGAAGTTTGCCAATGAACATCTGAATGATTCAGAGGACAACTGGGTGAAAGTGTTGTGTTCAGATGAGACCGAAATGGAGCTCTTTGGCATCAACTCAACTCGCCGTGTTTGGAGGAGGAGGAATGCTGCCTATGACCCCAAGAACACCATCCCCACCGTCAAACATGGAGGTGGAAACATTATGCTTTGGGGGTGTTTTTCTGCTAAGGGGACAGGACAACTTCACCGCATCAAAGGGACGATGGACGGGGCCATGTACCGTCAAATCTTGGGTGAGAACCTCCTTCCCTCAGCCAGGGCATTGAAAATTGGTCGTGGATGGGTATTCCAGCATGACAATGGCCCAAAATACACGGCCAAGGCAACAAAGGAGTGGCTCAAGAAGAAGCACATTAAGGTCCTGGAGTGGCCTAGCCAGTCTCCAGACCTTAATCCCATAGAAAATCTGTGGAGGGAGCTGAAGGTTCGAGTTGCCAAACGTCAGCCTCGAAACCTTAATGATTTGGAGAAGATCTGCAAAGAGGAGTGGGACAAAATCCCTCCTGAGGTGTGTGCAAACCTGGTGGCCAACTACAAGAAACGTCTGACCTCTGTGATTGCCAACAAGGGTTTTGCCACCAAGTACTAAGTCATGTTTTGCAGAGGGGTCAAATACTTATTTCCCTCATTAAAATGCAAATCAATTTATAACATTTTTGACATGCGTTTTTCTGGATTTTCTTGTTGTTATTCTGTCTCTCACTGTTCAAATAAATCTACCATTAAAATTATAGAATGATAATTTCTTTGTCAGTGGGCAAACGTACAAAATCAGCAGGGGATCAAATACTTTTTTCCCTCACTGTAACTGTTTAATGTTTAATTATTAATGGAATAAGCCTAGATTGAAAGCTAGGCATAAGTAAAAAATAAATAAATAAATAAAATGGACTTGATTGAGGTATTAACACAACATATCTGGTGTAACTTTAGTAATAATAAGGGATGTCACAAATGTTTTATTTAGCTCTGTTTATGTTTAAATAGCAGCCCTGATATCAGATAGTGCTGTTATAATTCATTATATTCTAAAAAGTCAAACAGTCCTGAAGCATATTATGAAGAAGAGTCCTGGGATAGTCTGATCTAAGTATGAGTCCAGCAGCAGTTCTTAGGTACAAATGTACAAAGGTGAGATTATCCACTGAGATTACCCTGAGGTTTAACTCTAAACTGTTTTTGGTTCTTTTTTGTTTTTGACTTTTTCTTTCAACATTTCCATTATTTTATAGCAACGATAAGAACCTGTGCAGTAAAGCTCTGCTGAGCGGAGTCAAGTCCTGATTAATGGGCGTTCCCTAAAGTGGTTCTCATCCTATTTATATAGGAGAACCTTTGCTGTGGAATTAGTGAGCTCTATTTCCTGCTCTCAGCCTATCTCATCTGGGGTTCCTCGAGATTCTTGACTTGGCCCTGTGCTGTTTTCTCTATATATGCTCCCTTTGGGATTAAACTCTCAAACACAGTGGAGCATATCATAGTTATGTAGACCATACCCAGTTATATCTGCCTCTGAAATGTAATGATAACTCCAAACTTGCATCTCTGCTTAATTATTTGAATGAAATAAAGGTGTGGACGACATCCACTGTGTTGCAGCTTAATGAGACAAAATCTGAAATGGTGTTTTTTGGTCCATCGAAGTTAGCCAAACAGCTTTCTCTACATCTGGGCCTTTTAGCCACCAATGTTAGGAATGTTAGGTGAGGAACCCTGGTGTGATTTTTGATTCTGAGCTGAAATGTGAAAAACAAATAAATTTTCCAAGAATCCTTTCTCATAGTATGAATTTCTTCCTTGGTTCCTCTGATTTTCTGGACACAACTGTCTTGTCTTTCCCCTGATTGGTTCTCATATATAAGTTCTGTGTTTTCCCTCCTTAGTTGCATTTGTTTTACTGAGTAGTTATTATCTGATGTATTCTGCATGCTAGATTCTTGTTTTGTACCCTTTCTAAATTTCTGGTGTTTTATTTATTTATTTATTTATTTTTTAATTTATCTTGTGAGTAAACCTAATAAGCAATTATCTGTAGACTAGCTGTAGTAGCAGCTTTATGGCACAAGATGTCGCTATATAGCCGCGTAGCCATAGCTCACTACAGTGTACTGTTCTGTTGACTCGGTCCCTCAGGCTTCCTAGGGGTCATCTAATAAATTTAACTTTAGCTGATAGAGTATAGAAACATTAATGCGAGGAGAAACTGTACACATTCAAAACACTTAGATTAATTTATAATGCATTCATTTGTTTATTTAGGTAAAATTTCATCTAAAGAAAAGGCTACAAGCAAGCATTAAGAAAATGATGCCTAAGAAAGATAACAATGCTGATACTATGAAGTAAGATAAAACCACCACATGAGATAAAATATCTCAATTTTATTTTATTTTTTTTAGAATAAATATTAATACTGCATATAAAAAGTAAATTGAGTCATGGAAAGAGTGATGAAATCACTCTTCAAAAATAAAAAATGTGACAGTGGTTGTTGTGGT
>NC_030417.2:4914121-5106621 GCF_001660625.3 Ictalurus punctatus
CGACAACAATCACACGACACACAGGTGGTTCAGTGCTGTTCCCCTGCTCCTGCTCTGACCTGAACATCAAACCTCAGAGATTCACCTGGGAGACCTTCAGAACAGGACCTGCGACAGAAGTGTTACATGATGAACACTACCGTGGCAGACTTCATCTGTTTAATGACATTTCTCCTGCTAATCTGTCTCTGCTCATATCTGACCTGAGAGAAGAGGATGCGGTAGACTACAGGTGCAGCACTGAGAAGGAACACAGAGACATCAGGCTTCATGTTAAAGGTAAAGTATTTAAATACACAATAAAAGTTGATATTCAGTGAAAACAGACTTGATCAGTGTTCAAATGAATTATAGTTAAATATGTAACAAAAAAGTTTACTCCATTTACCAGGGTGTAGGATTTTACTCTAGAAGTCATTTTGTCATAATCAAGTTATAAATCGCAATAAATACCGAATATGGGTATCAGACTGACCTGAACTTTTGAATGCTATCAGATTGGATTTGAGTCTAATCTATGATTTATTTTGGTAACACTGTAGTGTTCATAAATATAGACTAATTTTATATATAAGTAGATTGTCTCTTTGTTTCATTAGCATTATGAATTAGGTGAACAACCATAAAATAATGTTAATATGACATGAAACGTTAAAACCAAACTCACTCTAAGTAAGTCAACCTGGAAAGCATCATAACACCATTTAATGTCAACAGCAGAGCTTCCTGGGTGTATAATAAATATAGATTGATAAAATATAGAAAAAAAAATATATATATAATAAAGTAAATTTTCTCTTTGCACAAAATGACATCATTTATTAACACTTGGAAGGGTTTCATTAGCATTATGTGAACTACTATAAAAATGTACAAATCATATTCTGGTGAAGGTAAGATGATTATCTTCATTCTGTTTACAAATATATTGTATATAAATCCAAAACACTGCATACAATTATATACAACATCAAAATCTATAAGAGAAGCTACAGGGGCATACAGTTCACAAAGCTGTTTCATTAAAATTCATAACTGTGTTTAAAAACAATGTTTAAATGACATTACAACATCTACATTTAAATTGAAGGACGATGTAAACTTCGTCAATTAAGAACTTAGTAAAGAACAGTCCAGTAGTCTGATGCAGCAGGTTTACTGACAGGACCTAATGGGTCATTCCATCTCAAGTGGTCCAATAATTACAAAGTTGGTTGCTCGACTGTTTTTAATTTTCATAATTATTTTTGAGTGATTACTCTATGTATTGGTGTTGCAAAACCAGCAGTTTTTTGTTATACAGCTGTTTAGGGAAACCTCAATATCTCGGCTCAAGATGGTCCTAGCTTCTTGGAACAAAAACTGACCTCTAGCGCACATTAAAAGTTCAAATACATAAACATTTTGCACATTCTTGTTCCTTAGAGTTAGAAATGAAGTCCAAGTGTAGTGCTGAAGATTGCTCACAGTTCCACATTTAGGGTCAATTTATAATAATGGGAAGGGTTCGAGTCTCAGTTTTAATTTTTAGGAGGTACCTAGATAAGTATAGTGTGCATGCAGAACATTTCATTTTTGAGATGAGAAAGTAAGGCGTGAATTAAAATTCTGTTCACTTTTGGGTTGAATATCTCTGGTGGTGGACCAGATACAAACCTAAACTATACTTTCCTTTGGCAAACGGCATCAGAAGCATGATTGCCTTGTTACAGAGCTCGGGGTATTTGGAAGACACATGCAACCAGAACTGAGTCAAAAGTCTTTCAGAAAAAAAAATCAGTTTCTAAAAGCTGTCACAGGATAGATCAACAAAACCGTCCTGTTCCTTGGAGGTGAGACCCGCATTTACATCCTTAACGTGGTTGGCAAAGTTAATCTGTATCCAGCTCTGCTATTCTCTCATGCCAGGGAAGTAGTCCTGTATCTGTGACTTCAAAGCCTGCAGGTGCACTGCCATAGCAACTGCTGCACTGACAGGAAGTGGCCTTTCCTTCAAAAACACAGACACGTTTTCTCGCAGTTGGCTCGGGCCATTCTTTTCCCCTACAGATGAGTTTTGTTTGTGATCGTCTCTATTGTGTTTTGCACGTGAGACATTGTTACTGCTTTCCCCTGTAGGGCCAAACTGAGTCCATTCAAGTGACTGAAAATGTTTTCCAAGTAGACCAATATACAAAGCCAATCACAAATTTGGAATCGATGAAAAATGTTCTGACTTCATCACGTAACTGGAAGAACTGGGTGAGCACTGTGCTGTGTGAGAGCCACCGGACTTCAGTTTGGTGGTGTTCACTTCCCATCTCCTCACACAGAAGAAGACTCGTGAATTGGATTATAGTGAGGAAGACTTGCACAGCATCAGCCTCACTCTCACTTCCCGTTGACCACCATGATCCAGTGGCAAGACCGAGTCAAGACGACTGAAGATGGTGTGATACATACACGTATTCATACACTACAGACACGCCAATCCGCCTACTATGCATGTCTTTGGACTGGGGGAGGAATCCGTGGGCATTCGTGCTTGTAATGGGCGACTTTTGTTGTAATTCACCATTCTGTCAGCATCGTCTAAAACAGTCTTTAAATCCGTGGGCATTCTATTAGCAGCTAATGCCTCTCTGTGAACGCAACAATGTATGTGAGTGAGCAGTAGGGCCGAGTCTCTGACCTGCTTCACCAGTCCACTGTGTTGCTCCATCATAGAACGAGAACCATCAGTTGCCACTGCGCTGTCCTGCAGAGTTTAATTATATCCATAATCACACACACCTGAAAGATCTAACCAAAGATTCATACGCAAAATTACAGGCAGATGTGTTTGATTAACATTTTTATGAGTGAACTAACTAACCAGCCTCCAAAATTAACAAATCACTTCAAAAAGACTCGTGTCCCAGTAAAAAGGGTTTAGCGACGCCCCTGTTCTTGACAACTGCACAATTACACTAAACTGTATTGTATGTCTTTCGATTATTTTCAGATTAATCTCGCATTATTAAGACATTAATAATAGTCAATTATTCTAATTATTACACAAATATTAAGAGATTAAATACAAAGATATAAAGATTAGATACAAAGATTAATTTAATTCGTCCAATACTTCGATTATAAAACGATGTACAAGAGATCAAGCTCAAATTTTTTTGATAAGTAGCCTATTTTCCTGTAACAGGTACGTCACTTCTTCATTCTGGTCTTAGCTGTAAATAGATGCGTGTGAATTTCACACCTTTTTCTGCTGTCCCTCTGTCAGTGACCATCTTCACTTCCTGCATTTTATATGAGAGACAGCAGAAAAAGGTGTGAAATTCACACGCATCTATTTACAGCTAAGACCAGAATGAAGACGTGACAGTTACAAGTAAATGACTTTTCTATTACACTTTGCATTATTACATACATACATATATACATAGAGAGAGAGTTTTTGTTTTTTTTAAGTTGCATGCCTTCCAAAACTCAAGCGCGGTCGATGTGGACTGAACTGTGACACTTTCATTACTTTGACAAAATTCAAAAAAATAAATTCAGTAAATAAATAATAATGAATAAATTCATTTCAAATAATAATAACAGCTAATTTCCAGTTTAGCGTTACACAGCTGTTGTGTTTTTGATTCATTACCATCTATACAAAAGGGGAACTCTGTGGATCTATGAGCAGTGTGGTGATGCAGTGGGTAGCGTTGTCTCCTCACAGCTCCAGGGTCCCCGCTTCAGTCCTGAGCTCGGGCTTCTGTCTGTGTGGAGTTTCTGTGCTTGTTCTCCCCATGTCCATGTGGGTTTCCTCTGGGTTCTCTGGTTTCCTCCCACCTTCTAAAATGCACCTGTCGCTGGACTGACCAAGATAAATTGCCCCTAGTTATAATTGTGTGTGTGTGGTTGGTTGTGTTTCCTGCAGTTGAATGCTCTACAATTTCTTTACCTTCTGGAGCGTGGTCAAAGACGTGGAGGAACAGTTCAGTGAATCGATCGTGAGTTGAGGTGTGTTCCCCTCCTTGGTTCCAGACTGCGGTCGTCCAGGTTAACTCCTTGCCCTTTGAGAAGGTTAATAAACTGATCCACCTTACGTTGTTCAGAGAAACACAGAGAACATTGGAGTAGGAACCCTTGACACTGAGCAGGCAAAGGGTCAAGCAATGTACAAACTTATACAAAAAAATATTCAGTGTATGAGACTATAATGATGAAACAAGAAAATAAACATGGGGCGAAAATAGAAATGGCACGCATGACTCAAAGGCCTGATACATCAGATGAGGAAAGAGAGCTGAACAAATCCTCCACAACGTCTATGTGTCGTGAGCGTGTTTATATAGTGTGGAGTGGTGATTGAGTCCAGGTGTGTGCAGTCAGTAATGGGGTGAGCTTGAGCGTGTGAACTGGGAGTTGGAGTCCATGGTAGCCATATTTGTAGTCGATGGTAGCCATATTTGTAGTCGGAGGTGCATGCTGGGAAATGGAGTCAGATGTCAAATTGTGTGTTGACATGGCAGACACATCATCCTCTTTTGTGTAAGAAGACTGCTATACATGATCTTGTTTGGGACTTTTATGGTGAAATTTGAAGTCTCCTGTCTTCATGTAAAAAAAAAAAAGTGTGAATGAGTGTGTAAAGACCTACCTGTTCACCAAGGACTTAAATTAGTCAGTACTTCATCCTGAACTAACCTCTCAACACTGTGTTTAGACTGATGGTACTCTTAGTCCCTGTCCTAGTGAACTAGCATGAGGATGTGTTTTCTGAGAGAGACTTTGGAGCACTTCTGTAACACACTCTGGATAAGAGCATCTGCCAAATGCCATAAATGTAAATGCTAATGTTAATCTTTTTGTGCACACGTTTTTCAGTCTGCTTGATCGATATCTTACATGCATATGTGTGTGTATATACAGTATGGTTAGTGAATATATATACTTTTTGTCACATTCTTGGAATGACCATGGTTTCATGATGTGATTTTGAATATTCTCTCTGAAATTTGTGTATTTTTGCTTTACTGGAGTATATTCCAGTGTTTCTGAATAATTCCTGTTACATATACTGTAGTAGCTTCTATACAATTGTAATGGAACATATGTTTATGTAAAAATAAATTCAGTGATGTATCTGGTAATGCACTGTAAACCATAATGTTGTCCTTATTTAAGCAATCAAGTAATCACGACAAAACATTGCTTAAATTGTTGTGTTTTGGACCCATAAATCAAAAATCTAAGTTAATTTAACTTATTTACCTACAAAATAAATAAACTTAACATTTCAAGTGTTCTGAACTGAAAATCATGATTTATTAAAATAGCTCACGCTGGTCTTTCTTTGATGTGATTGGTCATGCAACGATTTCCGCCTGGCAACAAGTGAACTAATGCACTGATTGGTAGATAATTATAAAAGGCGGTTCTCATGTCTTGTCTGTTGCTGGTACTGGTGCAGTGAAATTCATCCTGAGTAGGAGAGACAATTCCGTGGGTGTTTACAAAGAAATGCCAATCATTTCCCCTACATATGGAGACTTTTGTGACACCCTGTATTTAAGTACATTTGAAATTAACACCAAGTTAAGTGAACTTAATTAGTTTAATTCACAGGTTCCCTGGTGGACTAGTAGCGAGCATGCAGCGCTCTGACTACCGTGACCCAAGTTTGATTCCTCTTCAGTAAACTATCAAGTACACTCTATGAACACAAATTTAAGTGAACTGAACAATTTTAGTACAGTTGACATGTGCACCAAGTTAATAGAACATACATATACAAGGTTTGGGAGACCCCATTACTCGATTAAGGGTGTACTCACACTAGACGATCGGTAATGTGCCCGAGCACGTTTGACCCCCAAAGTCCAGTTTGGTGGTGATCGCTCCATACCATGCCCAGGCCCACTTGAAGAGTTGGAATCACGCACGGTACACATCTAGTGTGATCGCTAACCGTGGCCGAGCACGAAACTCGAAACATGATGCCAGTGATGCGACTGTCAGCTTCCTCTGTAAAGATCTTCTAATATGTGACAGACACTGCGCTGCATAATGCTGCCTTCACACATACAGCAATTTTATCACTGCAACTCACCAGTCACTGTACTATGAAGTCGCAGTTAGGTGTTCCTATTACTGGTTGCCATAGTAACATGGGTGGTACAACTAACATTCCACTTTTGACAACAAACAAGTTTTCTTGCTGCTGAAATAAAACATTTTGGAGAGAGAGGATATAAAATTCACCAGTGTATATATGCATCATATCTTACGAGATGAAGGAGAAGCGGTGTGTGCTCAGCCGTCTAACTGCGGCAAAAGCACAAGCGCTAATTAGCTTAGCTTATGGCCTTAGTGCGTTTAAAGCAAAATAATAGTAATGAAACACTCTGTTTGTTGGAATTGAGCAAAACCCGGGTGTAGCTCCTATCTCAGTAAGTGAGTGTCACCATCAGGTTGTCATTCACTATCTGTTCGATGGTGACCGGGAGCCGGACTGCAGCTATTTGGCTGTGGCCTCCGTGTTTTCTGGGTGAAGTGTCTGGCTTGGTGCTGCTCGTTCCGGGCGCTGAAGAAGCAACAAGCCGGACACTTCACCAAAGATAGGAGCTACACTGGGATTTTGCTCAGTTGCAACAAAAAGTGAATGTTTCATTGTTATTTATTTATGTATTTATTTACTTATTTAATAATAAATTGTTTTTTGCTTTAAACCCACTAAGATCCTAAGCTTAGCTAAGCTAATTGGCTACTGCCACAATGGCGCTGCCTCTGCTAGTGAGCAGGGGTGGTGTGTGCTCACTCTTCTTCACTCCCATTGGTAGTCGCTGCACCAAGTCGCTCCAAATTTGCATAAAGTTAAACTTTGTCGCGTCGCTGGACACGCCCACATCCGGTCGCCAACGGTCGCTGGCACGCATGTCGCCGGAAGTCGCCAGATCTCATTGAAAATGAACGTCTCTGGTTGCATTCTCGCTGTGAGTCGCTCTATGTGTCAACGTACCTTAAGTGATAAATCTATTAGGAATGTGAGAGTGCCATGTGTCCCTGTTCCCCAAACAACTCCAAATAATCCATAATAATAATAATAATAATAAATATAGTAAATACAAGTAAATGTGTGCATTTTATGTAAGCCCAACACTTTTAAAGTACAATAAGTCTCTGAATTCTTTTTAATAACGTTGTTATGCTGTTGCTAACCAATGATGAATAAAGTACTTCTTACCGTTAATGCGACTTCTGGTGCTGCAGGGTTTTGCTGATGGCTTTGTAGTCTGGTTGATACGTGGTGAGGTTAAGCTTCATGCAGGCGTTGAGACTTCCATCCGTTAAACGTGATCGTAGGTTGATCTTAATGTTCTTTAGATGTGAGAAAGACTGCTCACATGCATACGTAGAGCCAAACATTGTCAGTACAGCAATACTCACACGCTGCAGTGTGTGCTATGTGACGGGAAGCACGTTCCAAGTTTTGACGATCAGCTGGTCCGCGGGTTGAAGTTTTTTCATTTCTCCCCACTTGTGTTTGCTCGCCAACTCTGCTTGCTGTCGTGCAAGTCTATCCAAATCTTCATTCAGTGACTTGAACTTATTCACCCACGTGTCTGAGGCCTTCGGGTCAGCAGCTTGTAGCTCAAAATCTCTGACGGAGACACCGGGGATGTAACTCAGGTAGGCGCTGTCCACTGCACACTCGTGTGGATGGGTGATGAACTTAAAAAGACGAGTTCGCTCACGAAATTCTCCAAAGCGCGCTTTGAATGACTGCAGGAGATTAGATGTGAAGCCCGCTATGTAGTATGGCGTGTGTCGAAGTGCCGCTTTATATTTGACCGTTTCATCGATGCAATTTTATCATTGCATATTAGACACACTGCAGAACCTGCTCTCTCCACAAAGGCGAATTCCTCTGTCCATTCCTGCTGAAAAGTACAATACTCATCTTTTTTTCTTTTAGCCATCTTCTTCGATAAAAGGGTTTCTACAATTAGCTAACTGACTACTTGATTAAAAGGACGGAAGTTTACTTCCTGTCCTCACAACGACCCGTATACGTTACGCATTATCCAATAAAAATTTGGTGTTGTCCCGGAGGACAGCTGTGATTGGCTCCAGCCACCCGCAACCATGAACATGAGCGGTAGGAAATGAATGGATTGAAATACATGAGAATGTTTTATATTTTTAACGTTATTATTTTTTTTTATTAAAGATTTGTCTGCGAAACAGATGCAGCCATTAAAAGAGCCACATCTGGCTCGCGAGCCGTAGGTTTCCGACCCCTGCTCTAGAAGGAGTTCAAAAAAGAATGTTTTCAACGAAATTCAAAACGGCAGGCAGCAAGTTTGATTGACCATGGCATCAATGGTATCGTTGTTCTCGGCATGACTCACGGAATCTATTAAGTCCAGTGTCATTACAATAGGCCAGTGGTTCTCACCCAGGGAGAGATCGGAAACGGGGCGCAAAACACAGACAGGGCATCATTTTGGTACTCTGTGTATTTTATTGCTTTTCAAATAGAATGTGCATAAATGGAAAATACCCAAGTTATTAGAAACTGCCTTGAGTAATGTTCGCTAAGTTTTATTTTAATAATTCCCATTATTATCAACTGAATAATTCCCATTATTATCAGCTGAAGTGCTGTGAGCTGACGGCTGACAGCACTTCAGACACACGTGAAATAACAGCCAATGACAGAACAGGGAGGAAACGTAACAAAAGCACGTGTCCAAATGTCACGGTTGTCAACAAAGGAAAAGCAGGTGCTCGCGCACCTTGCTCGTGCACGCGCGCCCACATGCTCCACAGCGCGCTGCATAAAGGGGAAACCGTGACAAGTAGTTAGGAACTGGGCTGAGAAACAAGAGATTAGGGATTAAACGTACTGAAACATAAGTATTTTCATAATAATTCATTTTGAAATGTTGTACTTCATATTGTATTCAGTAGATTGTGCGTTTTTGTATGTTTGTTTCTGTAGGCTGTTCTCTCTCTGCTGATAATCCGACAACAATCACAGGACACACAGGTGGTTCAGTGCTGTTCCCCTGCTCCTGCTCTGACCTGAACACCAAACCTCAGAAATTCACCTGGAGGACCTTCAGAACAGGACCTCTGACAGAAGTGTTAAATGATGAACACTACCGTGGCAGACTTCAGCTGTTTAATCACAGTTCTCCTGCTAATCTGTCTCTGCTCATATCTGACCTGAGAGAAGAGGATGCGACATACTACAGGTGCAGCACTGAGAAGGAACACAGAGACATCAGGCTTTATGTTAAAGGTAAAGTATTTAAATACACAATAAAAGTTGATATTCAGTGAAAACAGACTTGATCAGTGTTCAAATGAATTATAGTTAAATATGTAACAAAAAAGTTTACTCCATTTACCATAACTGAGGATTTTACTCTAACGAGTCATATTGTGACAAAATATAAATCAAGTTATAAATAATAGTAAATACTTTTTATGGATATCAGACTGGCCTGAAACTTTGGATCGGTATCTGATTGGATTTGACATATTTCCCAGTCTAATCTGTGATTTATTTTGGTAACACTGTAGTGTTTATAGAGCTACATTACACCTGTATAATCCCTTCATTACAACTGGCATAAGCTTTCATAAACATTTATGTTTCAAAAGTTGTTTGTTGTTTTTATCAAAAAGTTTGTATCTGATACATAGAATTTATATGATAATGTGACATGACATTAAAATCAATCTCATTCTAATTTAAAATCAGAGAAATAATACATAACTCTGTTTTACAGTGCAGTGATGGTCACCATCAAATCCTTCATTGTGTAACATAAAGCAAGTTTTCATGTCACCGTTTAGACCAATTTCCACGTTTGAGACACGTTACAGAAATGTCACCTTTGTCCATTTCTACACAATTTTACCCTCATGCATAAAACTATTAGCCACCGCATTACCGTTATGTGACACAGACAGACCAGAAGGAGACTGAGCTACAAACTGAGTTGTTCTAATGATCTAAAGTAAGTCATTACACAACCTTACCTCAACAGAAATCTATATCACTACACAAGGTCTTCTCTCAGCTTGACATTTACATTGAGAAATGCAGTCTTTATATCAGCTGACACTTATTGGAATACGTTTTAATAATATCTTAATAATGTTTTACCTTTATTTTTAAAGAAGAGAAAATGTATCTGTTGAAGGTAAATTTTTTCATTAATGGCTGTGAACAAGCTTGACTATTTTTGGTTGTTCTTTAACTATTTGGTATTTGGCTATTAGATTATGAGTTCACGTCAGGGAAAGATCGCCGGCAGGCAGACACTACTCGAACAAACACATGAAGCGGACAAGATGGGGGAGTCTCTCACCGCCATGATTGCTTCAGTTATGGAGAAGTTACAGTTGTTTACTGAAGCACAGTTTAAAACCCTGCAAGACAGATTAGATAACATTCAGAAGGAGCTGTCCGGCTGTTACCATTTTAAGAAAAAAAATAAGGTAATTTTTCATTTGATGGCCACAACTCATCTCAAAAAAGTAGGGACAGGGGCATGATTGGGTATATTAAGAGTATATTAGAGAGGCAGAGTCTTTCCGAGTCTTTCAGAAGTAAAGATGTGCAGAGGTTCACCTCTGTGTGCGAAAAACTGCGTCTACAATTTGTGGAACAATTTCACAATAATGTTCCTCAATGTAAAATTGTGAAGACTATGAATATCTCATCATCTACAGTACATAATATCATCAAAAGATTCTGAGAATCTGGAGAAATCTCTGTGCGCAAGGGACAAGGGTGAAAGTCGATATTGCATGCCCGTGATCTTCGTCCCTCAGGCGAATCGAGATTTGAAATTCTTTTTGGAAACCATGGACACCGTGTCCTCTAAACTAAAGAGGACTAAATAGGAGAGGGACCATCCAGCTTTTTATAAGCACTCGGTTCAAAAGCCTGCATCTCTGATGGTATGGGGGTGCATTAGTGCCTATGGAATGGGCAGCTTGCACATCTGGAAAGGCACCATCAATGCTGAAAGGTATATACAGGTTTTAGAGCAACATAGGCTTCCATCCAGATTCCATCCCATCTTTACTTCTGAGAGGCTCTGCCTCTCTAAGATACTCTTTTTATTCCCAATCATGTTACTGACCTGTTGTCAATTAACCTAATTAGTTGCAAAATGTTCCTCCAGCTTTCTTTTTATTAACACTTACTTTTCCAGCCTTTAGTTTCCCCGTACCAACTTTTTTGAGACGTGTTGCGGTCATCAAATTCAAAATTACCTTATTTTTTCCTTAAAATGGTACATTTCCTCAGTTTAAACATTTGATATGTTTTCTAGGTTCTATTGTGAATAACATATGGGTTTATGAGATTTGCAAATCATTGCATTCTGTTTTTATTTACATTTTACACAGCGTCACAACTTTTTTGGAATTGGGGTTATAATACTAATTTGGATGTTTTTATGGAGACATCGGGTCAGTTGTTAGTGTGAAGGAAAATGTTATTAGCCATATACCGATGGCCTGTTTGACAAACTATTCTTTGTGTTTGTTATTAATGTGTTAACAGTGGGTGGTTTAGTGGCTAGGACATTCGCCTCACACCTCCAAGGTTGGGGGTTCGATTCCCGCCCTGTATGTGTGGTGTTTGGATGTTCTCCCCCTGCTGTGGGGGGTTTCCTCTGGGTACTCCGGTTTCCTCTCCCAGTCCAAAGACATGCATGGTAGGCTGATTGGCATGTCCAAAGTGTATGAATGGTGTTAATATGTGTGTAAATGTGTATGTGATGGTGTACCCCGCCTTGTGCCCCATGCTCCCTGGGAGAGGCTCCAGGTTCCCCCCAACCATGAAGGATAAGTGGTATAGAGGATGGATGGATGTTAAAAATGGGTGGGGCAAAGGTGTATGCTGTAGTGTCTGCCACCTTTCTCTGGGTCCCGTTGTCCAACAGATGGTTATTGGTTCACCCATGGGGTTTTGTTTTGTTCTTCTCTTCCATATGTTTTCTTAGCTTTGTGGTAAGTTGGGTGTCTGTGGATATTGAGACGATCATGGTGGGTGGGTATTTCTCCCTCTGTAGTATTATGTGTCATTTGAAGGTTCAGTTGATTGTTTTATGCTTTCTCGACTGTTTGTTTATATTACTTTTGCACTCATAACATATGGCAACAGAAACTCCTCATATAATTATCTGGAATGTGAACAGATTGAATGGTCACATTAAGTGAGCTTCCTGTCTTAATTATTTGCATAGACAGCACGTTGACCTGGAACTTAATCAAGAGTCGCGTTTGAGGAAATCAGACGTCCAGAGGTTCTCTAATAAATTTTATTATGTTGCTGCATCAACTTAATCAGACAGTAAATTTCGGAGTTCATTTGTCGTGTTGAAGGCTTTCTTTTAACATCTTGGAAAGATATAGCTGTGAGGATGGTAGTGTATCATTCATAAAAGCATATATAGCGGGTCAGAATTTCACTTTTATTTCAATTTACACGCTGAGTGAAATTGTTTTCCTGTTTTAACTACTTAACTTTACTGCGAATCCGGGATTGTTTCCTAATCATCGGTGCTGATATGAACACAGTAGCTGATGCATGCCTTGATCGCTCCTGATTGCATAATCATTTAACACAGTCTTTATTGACTACTGCTCTGTAGATTTATGTCCGATTTTAGAGTAATTGATGTATATCGCACTCTTCATCCCACTATGAGGCAGTACACCTTCTATTTTTACACACATGAAAGTTACTCTAGACTGGATTATATTCTCATATCTTCTGCTTCATATTCAGAAATACACAGTGCTGTAATTATGTCCTCTATATCTGACCACAGTGTAGTCTCAGCTAAAATCTCTTTTGTGTCTGTACCAATCAAGGCTGCATTTTAACAATACACTGTGGTTTATAGAGGTGAATACCGGTTCAGGGGATAATCCTCGTTTTCTCTGGGATGCTGTAAAGTGTTGCAGACGGGAGTTGTACAGCTGAGTGGGGCAGCTCTCCTACACTGCACCCAGATGATGCCCCCTGAATTTGTCACACTGTTCTTCTGTTTCTGTTTGCCTATTTTACAAATATGACTTGATATCTGTTCAGTGCTACTTCATATAAATATGCTTAAATAGCATTTATGTTTCTGTATTGTGTTTTTGTGAGATGGCATGTAATGACTTTCTTCAGGCTCTCACTCTTCCATATCTATCTGATGATGATAGATAGAATGTGCACTTCTGAATCTTCCAATTTCATTAGAAGAATTAAAGGAAGCTCTTATAGCCATGAAGAAGGGGAAGTCATTGGGATGGGATCGAATCCCTCCAGAATTATATCTTACTTTTTGGAAGAGTTGTGGTTGTTAAATACAATTAATCACTCTATTCGAGAGAGTTCTTTCAA
The DNA here is from genome assembly GCF_001660625.3 of Ictalurus punctatus. Lineage (NCBI taxonomy): Eukaryota > Metazoa > Chordata > Actinopteri > Siluriformes > Ictaluridae > Ictalurus > Ictalurus punctatus. The sequence goes on from NC_030417.2 coordinate 4,927,521, forward strand.
TTATAGTGCTAGTATGGTCATTATTACTCTGCTACCTAAGCCTGACAAGGAATTGACTCAATGTTGGAATCACAGACCATTGTCTCTTTTAAATAGTGACATCAACTTCTATGCTAAAGTTCTAGCTTTCCGTTTAGATATCTTTATGACCAAGTTGGTGCACAGTAGTGTTGGGTCGAGTCCACTTTTGTCAAGTTCGCGTTGAGACCAAGTCCAAAAGGAGCCGAGCTAGACTTAAGTCCGAGTCCTTCTCAACACTGAACTGTTAAATTAATATTTGAATCTTCACAAACCAATGGCAACATAAATGTAACAAAAAATAGAGCTCTCCCAAGACCTTCACAACCTTATTGTTGCAAAACATATTGATGGAAACAGATACAGACATATTTCAAAACTTCTGGAGTCTTTCAGTAAGCACAATAGGGGCCATTATCCACAAGTGGAAGCAACATCACTCCGTCATCAACCGGCCATGCACAGGAGCTCCTCACAAGGTTTCTGACCAGAAGAATCGACAGAAGAGTAGCCCAAGAGCCAAGAACCACTCGGAAAGAGCTCCAGAAACACTTGGCGGCAGCAGGTACCATCGTCACAGAGAAAACAATAGGCCATGCCACAAGACACCACAAGACACCATTACTGAAGAAAAGGCATGTTGAAGCTTGGTTAAAGTTTGCTACGACTCATTTGGACAAGCCTATGAAATACTGGGAGAGTGTAGTCTGGTCAGACGAGAGCAAAAATGTACTTTTTGGCTGTCATACTACACACCATGTTTGGAGAAGAAATGGCACTGCACATCACCCTAAAAACACTACAACAACAGTGAAGTTTGGAGGTGGAATCATCATGGTGAGGGCTGTTTTTCGTCGCATGGTACTGGCAGACTTCATATAATTGAAGGAACGATGAATGGAGCCCTTTACCGGGAGATTCTTGAGCAGAATGATGAAAATGAGACGCGGGTGGAGCTTCCAGCAGGACAACGATCCAAAGCATACAGCAAAGGAAACTCTCAATTGGTTTCAGTGAAAACAAAACAAGGTGTTAGAATGGCCCAGTCAATCACCTGACTCGAATCCAGTTGAACAAGATTTAAAGACAATATGTTTAGAAGAATGGGACAAAAATCACACCTGAATACTGCGACCCATTAATTTCTGCATACAGGAAGCGTCTTGAAGCGTCCACTAAGTATTAAATCCATTTCAGTTAGCGTGTTCAATACTTTTTTCCTGCATCATTCCACTTTATTACACAGAACTTTATTTATGGACTTGGAATTATGTTTGGATTTCTTTATATTTCTGAATTTCTTGAGTTAATAATGATGTCTGGTGAAAATTTCATGGAAATATATTTACTGAAAACGTTCAAGACTTATTTCCCCCCACTGTGTGTGTGTGTGGGGAGATTACATGGACCGTGGGTAGGTGGGGTGGAACTTAAAAAGGGTATCTTTGTACATTAACAATGTTTCCAATAGAAAAAAAAGAAACTTCAACAAGCTCCAGGAGAACAGACACAACACCTCCATCAGAACCGCCTCAGAGTAAAACCACAAACTCTCCACCTGCATCATCCTCAACAACACTGGAACAAGGTAAACAGCAAACACAGCAGCCTCCCTCTAGGTGCCAAAACTTTCCATCAGCAATGAAAAACACATCTTTTATTACATTTATTTACTGAATTATATCTCTGACAATGTCTGGATCTATAATGACTCATATTGTCACGACTTCCCCTCGAGCTAGCGCTGTAGCACGCAGCGTGTTCGGAAACCCGAAGCGCGAGCTCGAAGCGCGAGCCGATGCATGAGCTCTTAGCGAACGCACGCTTTTGGGGCTTCAGTGACATTGACTTTGTTTACTTTCTACATGTGCTTTTGTTATGGTTTTTGTCCTGTCTCCACCCCTGTATTGTCATTGGTTGTTTCCAATAGGTGTGACGACATTGTTTTCAGCTGTCTTGTGTTTCACCCCTGATTACGTTTGTCATTTAACCCCCTTGTGTCTCTTTGTACCTTGAGTAGTATTTAGTGTTATTTCCTTACCAAGCGGTCGTTTCTTGTTTCTCGTTTTTTATTCATGTTTATTGACCTTGTTTCTTGTTTCACGTGTCTGATTCTAGCCCTGCCCAGTTTATGCCTGTTTGTAGATCGCCTGACCCATTGCCCGTTATTTCGACCACACTACTGTCTCATGGTTTGGATTTGTCTGCCTGACCTTCTGAAATAAAAATCTTTAACTGCACTTGCATCTGTCCTCACCTTCATAACATTTAAGACGGACACATATAAAGTGCTGGATGGATGAAAATGTCCTCCAGCGAAATGAGAAAAAGACTGAAGGAATGCTGTTTGGTCCTTCACATTTGATAGAAAGTCTTAGCTGAAATCTGGGCCCCCTACAAGACCACATTCTTACCCAGGTCAAACATCTGGGGGTGATCTTCGATTCGGAAGTACAGTTTGACAAACACATTCTGTTGTCAGAGCTAGTTTTCCAGCTTAGGGGACTTTTGCAAGTTAAAATATTTTCTCAAATTTAAAGATCGTGAGACTGTTATTCACACTTTTATTTCATTAGGGCTTGATTACTGCAATGCCCTGTATGCTGGAATTAGCCTGTCTTCAATCTTGCGCTTGCAACTTGTGCAGAACGCTGCAGCTCGCTTTTTGACTGGGACCAAAAAGAGAGAGTACGTAAGACCCATCTTAGCCTCACTCCACTAGTTACCGGTGAAATACAGAATTGATTTCAAGATCCTATTGTTTGTTTTTAAAGTCTTGCATGGTCTCGCCCCGTATATATTTCAGATCTCCTCAGCTTTCGCTCTTCCACACGTTCGCTCAGATCCTCCTCTCAGTTGTTACTGACCATTCCAAACTCACGATTACAAACCAAAGGTGCTAGAGCCTTTTCTGTAATGGCACCGAGGCTTTGGAATAGCTTGCCCCTCCTTACCAGATCTTCCCCTACAATAAATTTATTTTAATCACCCTTTATATTAAACTCATTTCTTCACGCAGGCTTATCTATAATCTGCCCTGTCTAGCTGCTTATTCTCTGGTCTTAGTTATATCTGGTTTGTTTTCTTATAGTAATTATTTATTTATATATTTATGTTAATGATGTTTTATGCTCTATTTTAATGTATTCCTTATTATGCATGATGTGCAGCACGTAGTTCAACATTTGTGTTTTAAATGTGCTATATAAATTAATTTGACTTTGAGTCATATAAAGTGTAATAGAAAAGTTATTTTCCTGTAACTTGTAACTGTCACGTCTTCATTCTGGTCTTAGCTGTAAATAGATGCGTGTGAATTTCACACCTTTTTCTGCTGTCTCTCTGTCAGTGACCATCTTCACTTCCTGCATTACGCCTTATTTAAACTGATCAACTTAAAGAAATTCTGTAGAATTACTCTCTGCAAGTGGTCTTTATTTTCAGATGTAGTTGTAACATGGTGTCTAACTACAGCTGTTTAACTGCAAGTAGCTCTCTGAGATTAAAAAAAAAATCAAAAATGCACACATGATCACAAGATAGTGTAACACACACAGTAGTAGTTAGGATCTGGGCTGAGAAACAAGAGATTAGGAATTTGAGTCCAGCTGATGATGATCCACTACTGACCCTGTGTGTTTAAGTAAAACTCTTAATGACAAACTGGACAATTCCTTCAACCTCATGACTTGTTTTTCGCTCTCACCATCAGCTGTCAGCTTTATATTAACAGACGTGAACCTTTCCTAATAAACCAACACTAAAATATGGTGCAGTCCTGAATAAATTAAATATAAACAAACAAATAAACAAACAAACAATTATCTGCTTGTTGCATGTACCAATTCTCAAATTATCCCAAAACGTATTTTCCATATGAACTAAAATCATTCATTCTTATTAGTACAGTACATGTTTTCATTAATGACTGTGAGCATGCTTTACTCCAGTGTCATGTGCCATATTACTAACAGTGATAAAAACAGTCATTAGTTTTAATAAGTTTTGTCTTTTCAGTAGGAAGAAGAGAAACTTCAACACACTCGAGGAAAACAGACACAACACCTCCATCAGAACTGCCTCAGAGTAAAACAACAAACTCTCCACCTGCATCATCCTCAACAACACTGGAACAAGATAAACAGCAAACACACAGCAGCCTCCCTCTAGGTGCCAAAACTTTTCATCAGCAATGAAAAAACATATCTGTATTATTACATTTATTAATATTTTGGTGTGTTTTATTGCACAGTTTTCGGCATTGTGGCGGGTTTATTGTTGGTGATACCCGGTGTAGTGGCATTTATTTGTTGGAAACGCAAAGGTACAACGCATGCGTGCACACACACTCACACACACACACACACACACACACACACACACACACACACACACAAAACAGATTCTGAGATTGATGAACTGAAACCTGTAGAAGCAGCAGCACTTCTGTAAGTGTCTCTGGATAAGGAAAATGAAATTGTGTAGTTTCCACTAGAGGTGTGATTTCTGAGGTCTTTTCTCTTTAGGAGGAAGATGTGGAGAGAAGGTGATCACTGAAGGACGTCCGGACTGTAAGAGAAAGCAGAAGGATCAGGTTAGTGTACATGCAGGCCTGAGCTCAGCTGCATTTTTATTATTATCTTTAATGTCTTTGAATCAGAAGATAAATGACTGAAAAGGAACTATAAAAATTCATCAAATTCTCATCGTCCATCAGAGTCCTACTGTATTCTTAATTTAATCTCCATTTAATTCTGCATGGCTTCTACAGTAACAGTTATAGCAGATTTGTTTCTACCTTTAGAGATTTAGTTGTATTTGTGATACACTGCAGGTAACACACATGAACCACACATGCTTTCACTGAACAGTGAGTTATAGGAAAATGTCTTCTGCTGCTTCTATCAGAACCACATGGCAGTGTTTAGCTGAATGGTTGCGTCATTGGAGCTCTCCTTGGAAAGTTGTGAGTTTAAATCCCAGTTCTGCTGCTGGACCATGAGCAAGGCCCTTAACCCTCAACTGCTCAGATGTATAAAAGCACTAGAAACTGGTGTGTGTGTGTGTGTGTGTGTGTGTGTGTGTGTGTGTGTGTGTGTGTGTGTGTGTGTGTGTTATATGTATAATTTTCTGGTTCTGTCTTTCCACAGACTGAACCTGGTGTTACTTACTCTACTGTAACCCACGTGAACACAGCCGGAGCAGCACGGGTCCAGATCAACGCTGGAGACAAAACTGAATATGCCAGCATTCTAACAAACTAATCCACAGTAAATATCTAGAATAATACTGAATACATGCAGTATATTAAATACACACCAATGGGAAGCACAGGATTCACAATTCTGGCTTAGTTTATTATACTGTGGCTTTTTTTTTATTATTATTTGACCATAAATAGCAGATTTAATCATATTTGTGTGCTGATGGATAATCCTGCAAATTATATTTTTAATGTTCGTGTCATTTATTATCATTTATTTTGTGTCATTTGTTTTTTATTTGCATTTATGACATTTAGCAGATGCCCTTATCCAGAGCGACTTACATTTATCTCATTTATACAACTGAGCAATTGGGGGTTAAGGGCCTCGCCCAAGAGCCCAACAATGGTAGCTTGGCAGTGCTGGGGCTTGAACTCCTGACCTTCTGACCGGCAACCCAGAGACTTTAACCACTGAGACACCACTTATATGTTCTAGAACGCTTTTGTCATCACCCTGTTTTGCGTAAGATGACTGCTGTAGAAGTTCTTGTTTGTGACTGTCGTGGGAAAGTCTCTCTGGACTGAATTTGTGTTTCTAAACTAGATGTGGTGAAACTGTTGTGAAAACGGTCCTTACAGCATGTTAAAGGGTGCATGATAGAGTGCTTGTTGAGTGTGGAGTATCACACAGTATTCTCTGTGCATTGCACAACTTTCATTAACTTTGAGAAAGAGGAAGTAGCCATTTTCCCATCAGTCCCCACTGCCCTGCCCTGGTCTTGCAGTCCCTCTGACATGCTGAGTGTCTCACAGTGGCTCTGAAGTACCATGAGAACGCTAGTTATGCATGCAACTGTGGTTTTATAAACTGCTAATACTTGTCAGAGGCATGTGTATGACCTTGCAACAAAGTCATAAAGTGACATGATTGTAATTTAGCATCCTGCAGAATCTTGTAAAGAGGGGCCTTAAAGGACTCTAGCACATGTGAGGAGGGGAAATGCTGTTACACCTGCTGTCAGTCTTTAATAATGTCTGCCACTTGTCAGAGTGGCAGTGAACCAGCCTCATGCTGATGAATTGTGCAGCTTATTCCACTGTGAGACCAAGTGCTGGAAATAGGCATTGTGCATGAACCGCTGACATGAACCAATCCTGTGGTTGCACGGCATAGATTACATCTGACACCCTTAGCAGTCAGTCTTTTAGCACAGAGCAAATCTCACATTGCCTGGAACATAGCATCCTCTTTTCCATAAAGAGAAGAAGAGAAGGAAACTTATGGACTATGGCTTATAAACAGCATGGTGCAGCTATAGGGTTAATTAATTTATTTATTAATTCCTCTTCAGCAACTGTTTTATCCTGGTCAGTGTTGTCATGGATTCGAACTCTATCCCAGCAACACTGGGCACAAGGTGGGAGAATTCAGATGGGACGCCAGTCCATCTCAGAACACCATTCACACACATTCACTCCTGGGGGCAATCTAACATAGTAAACCTGCATGTTTTTAGACAGTGAAAGGAAACCGCACACACAACCACAAGGAGGACATGCAAACCTCTGCACAGACATTAACATGATTTCATTTAATGATCTATAAGGATCTTGTTGAATGCACAATCATGTCTACACTCTTTTATTTTCTGTTTGTCATATTCTAAGTCTTCCAGGCATCTCACCAGGTCTAAACATTTTTTTCTGTTTTCTTTACGTTAAGTTTCTCGCTCTTCTTGGTTTTGCTTGTGCACACACTTCTTAAATAATATAATATTCTATAATATTCGCATCATTTGAAAATATATTAAAGCTTTTACTTGAAATATTTGTCAAATTCCTGTAGCTTGTTTGTAGCTTATACATTTTCATACTATTTGCAGTGATAAAAATAAATACAAAATTACAGTGGAGCATGATATTTGAAAGTTTTATTTTAGCACAATCACATCCCTAATATTTTCATATAAATAAACACAGTTGAAGCACAGAATTTTATCAGAATCATAACGGATTAAAATGATTAAACCAACAGCCTCGGATTTCTGGCTGCAATAATTACTACACACCACCAGATGTCGCTGCGGTCTAAGTTTTCAATGCTCCAAAACTTCAGCTCAATCAGGAAGAAGTATCAAGAATTTTTTTTTATTAGTTCACCATTTTGTGAAATCTTATATATACATGGAAAAAGTTTGATTGAAATATAACTTCTTTAAAGATTTGTAACTAATATGCAATTATTTAAAACTCATTTGTTAGAAGAGGAGGACTTTATGAAAGACATTTTCTGCTTGCTGTAAATAAAGATCAAAATTGCTCTTATAACAAACTAGGCTGGAAAACATTAATATGAGAAAAGCTGGGAGAGAAAACTATGTTTTGATTCAATCAAACTTTTTATCCCTCAGATAAATAACATCGTTTGTAGAACCTACATCGTTTGTAGACAATGGGTTTGTTCTGTTTCTTGACTTTCACGAAGCTCCTGATAAAACAGAGCATCAGTTTATGGTTACAGCACTTACGCTAGATTATTTAAACTTTATAACACAAATGGTTGCATTTCTTTATTACAAGGATCCTCACATTTTTTGAAATCAGTAGATGTATTAAACAATGCTGCCCAGTATAGTTAAAGCCATTCCACAAGTAATTTTAATAATGGTGAAAATTGTTCAATTCTACAACTGCCTTAACATTACACTCGTCATACATGGATGTGAAATTCTGGAAACATTGTCTCAAACAGGTCATTAAAGAAGTATGTTTGGTGAAGTTTTGCATCCTGTATCAGGTAAAAGAAACTTAATTTTGGATTTATTTCCTGAAATTGAATGTAGGAAGTGTCAGACAGACTACACTGGCTTTCCTGTTCCCCCAAATGTTTTTTTTTTTTTAAAAAATCCTTTTAAAGTCTTAAATAATGTGTATCTTATAAATGATTAGTTAAGAAAGATGTTTAATTTCGACAATAACAGCTGCAGCTTTTGTGACGACCGTATAGAAACATCTGACCATCTATTCTGAGTGTAGTTTTGTTAAAACATTTCGGGAGGACATACCGTATCTAAACGCCTAGACACAAAACAAATAAATAAGACAAAATCATGTTGTATTTGGTATGTTAATGGAAGACAAAAAAGTCAAACTTCTTGTTAACAATTTATTGCTTTTGAGAAAGATTTTGTACACAAGTTGAAATATATGAAGTCCTGGTTTACATCTTTCAAAAAAGAATTATTTATTTACTTAGAATCACTTAAAATAATGAAAAAGAAAAAAGTTACATCCTTGTTTCATGAATTATTATTATTATTATTATTATTATTGTTGTTGTTGTTTTGTTATTATTGTTATTATTATTATTATTTAGAAGACCCCTATGGTTAAGGGAAGGAAAAGGGTCTTATTCCTCTTCTTTCTTGGTGCTATGGTGCCTGGTTCGTGGACTTTACACTCTTTGTTGTGAGGATGTTTTGCAATGTTGTTTGAAAATGTTTCATCTTAATTAATCAAAATAATAAATAAATAAATATAATAAAATAAATTAAAATTGTGTTTTCCTGACTGTATAGCGGGAGGCAAGGATGACGTCATTTTGTAACGCCGAAACCCGGAATTGAGTTAGCATTTTAGTACTTCCGGTTTAATCGTCCCGAAGTCAATGGCTTTTTTGAATGAGATTTTTGTTAAAAGCCTGAAATAAGGTCTGTGGTGAACACAAGCTCAAAATATTCTACGACATAAAATACACCAGTAATACCCTACTCATTATTTTTAAGCGTTTACGTGTATTTGGAAAAGGTGGTTGCTAAATGGGACTACAGACGTTGTCGGGGACATTAAACGTCATCACGTCAAACAGGAAAAACTTTGCAGATAAACTGGTTCAGGTTTGTTGTGCACAATTCCAAAAAAAATATGGGGATGAAGATTCACCCACAGAGTAAATCTGTATTACGGAAAATGTTTTTAAATCAAGTTTGGAAAAGTTGTCGGAAGCTTGGTGATGGTGACGTTGAAGTCGAGCGACTGTGGTGTAGTTCGTTTATAGCATACGGTTAGCATTGTATTTCTGGGGATTGTATTTAGGCTTCAAACTTCAAAAAGTTGTTTATTTGTGAAAATTATCTTGATGGACACAACGTGTTAGTATTGTTCACTTTTGTTGATCACAGAGCTTATTTTTTGCGATAATCCAAAAGCCTATGGGAAAATCCTATTAGGTTTTTGTCGCGGGAACCAGTGTGATGCTAACTTCCGCATTTCGGTACAAACAACATCATCCCTGCGCCATGTGAACTCAACTGATAAAAACCTGCTCGCGAAATAAATAAATAAATAATGCATCCAATCACAATCCTGTGTGTTTCACCATCAGAGCAAACCTAGCCAATCTAAATCCTCCATGCTTCACACGTGATATCACGTTTACCCAATCACAATCTTGAATACGAGAACGGTTATTTACATTTCTACCCATATTCCGATGAATCCCGCCTCCAGCGCTGTGATTGGTTAACACCGACCCATTTTTGCGCTCCGATTGGCTGTTCGGGTTACATCCTAATCCTGAATACGAGTGGAATAAAAATAACAACACGTCTGAATTTGAAGCAGCGAGATACTCGGTCCAATCTGTTAAACTCCGGCAAGTGACATTTTCTCTCAGTTTAATATCCCAGTGACACAAGAAGAGCTTAAAGTTTAACGGTTTGGTGAAATTATGAGCTTTGTTTGAAGAATTAATGTTAGTTAGACATAATGGCAAAAATTTTTTTTTTTTTAAATAAATGAAGGCACCAAGTTAGCAACACAGTTAAAATGAGTTAGTAAGGAGTAAGAGGTTAGTAAGGAAGTAAACTAGTGACCTTAGTATTAGTCTAATCTATCTTTCATTCATTCTTAACCCAGATCAAACCTTATAATGATAGAAAGCTGATAAACATGTAGTCCATTCAGGTTTATTCATTCATCCAGAGGACGTTATGCCAATACAGAAAAAAAAGCCTAGCAAATTTATAATATTACTTTATAACCTCTGTTATTTACCCAACATCTTATTGCTATCAAAAGCTTCCTATTGAAGATACACATTTTATTTATTAGGTACATATAATCACTTTTGTACGTACACCATCCTGAATCTTTATACTGTTTTGCTGTACACAGTTTGTCAGCCACCTTCTTCTTGTCCATCAGTAGAAAGGAACCACCGGTGATCAGAGATGACAGACCGCTCACAGCACAGCCGTCACACTCTGTACACTTACTTACCACTTTATTATTTATGATACCTACCTTGTTTGTACACCTGCGTGTACAGTTAGAGAGGGTAGTTTGTGTTGCTGTGGGGTATGTATGGTGTGTATGGGGTAGCACTGCCTCCAGGGTCACTGGTTCGATTCTGAGTGGAGTGACGCAGGTTCTGCTGAGATCTTTACGCTTGCCCTTTTTCTCCTGCTTCTAACACATCAACTTCGAGAACCGACTGTTCACTTTCTGCCTAATAAATATATCCAACTCCTTGACAGGTGCCATTGTAACGAGATAATCAATGTTATTCACTTCACCTGTCACTGGTTTTAATGTTATGGCTGATCGGTGTGTATATATATATATATATTGCGTAATATATCTACAACTATACTATAGTATGGTACGATTGTACTATACTTTATACTTCTACAGCTAGTAAGGAAACATCTGAGATTCAGTCATGTCCCGGTCGAATTCACATCATTGTATATCCTCACAGGCAGCAGTGACGCCCAGAAAAAAGACCAGAACAAAGAAGCATAAGAAAGAGCGAAAGTAACGCAGATCGTCATCGTCCTCCAGCGAGGATCAGGTAAGGATGGGGAGATTCTTAAAGCATTACATGTTTGAAATTGTTCATTCCTGCCTGTTCTTCATTATTATATGTTGTTTTAGGGGACAGAGAGAGACACAGAAGCAGTCGCAGGGACAAAAACAAGCATGTGAGCAGGTGAGGTTAGGTATTTATCTTCACCTCAGCCTCAGAATCTCGTAGCTGATGATGGTGTATTATGCTGAAGTTTTGTATATAGTATACCGGACACTTTAATAAGAACACCTGTACACCTACTCATGCATACAATTATCCAGTCAGCCAGGATTAAGTTTGGGATTCCATGATTAAAAACAAAAACTCGCTCTTAAAGAAAAAAACAGTTATGTATATCCCATTTTGTCAGTTATGAAGTTCATTAAGACTTCGGACTTTCTTTTTCAGGCTTGTTGTTACGACGCTTCTACTGAGTGCACAGAAACCAGTGATAATGATTATGAGGTTAGTTTAATGGAATTGTCCATCCCTTAGAATGAAGACTGTGTGTGTTTTTGGGCGTCACGTTGTTCTGTTACGACTGTAGATGCAGATAGTTGAGGAGCTGCATCTGGCTCGCTCCAACAGACAACTGCACGTGAAGGTGGAGAAGAGTTACGGAGAGCTGACCAGCATGGACGTAGACCCGGCAGACGAGAGCGCCACCATTGCACTCAGAAATGTCACCACTGGGTAAATGGGCGTGCATGAAAACGTACAATCGAGTCGAGTTTGAAAATGAAATGCAACGCGTTGCAAATACAGTTGTGCCCAAAAGTTTACACACCCCTTGTTGAATCTGCAAAATCTTAATACTTTTAACAAAATAAGATGGATCATAAAAATCCCCTGTTATTTTTTATTTAGTACAGTCTTTAATAAGCGTTTTCACATGACAGATGTTTACATATAGATAATAGCTGAATTTATAAAAATTACCCCGTTCAAAAGTTTACACACGCTTGATTATTAATACTGTGTGTTGTTACCTGGATGATCAACGACTGTGTTTGTTTTGTGATGGTTGTTCACGAGTCCCTTGTTTGTCCTGAGCAGTTAAACTGCCCACTGTTCTTCAGAAAAATCCTCCAGGTCCTGCACATTCTTTAGTTTTCCAGCATCTTCTGCACGTTTGAGCCATTTACAACAGCAACTATATGGTTTAATATCCATCTTTACACACTGAGGACAACTGAGGGACTCGTACACGACTATTACAGAAGGTGCAAAAGTTCACTGATTCTCAAGAAGGCAACACGATACATTAAGAACCAGGGGGGTGTAAACTATTGAACAGGATGATCGGTGTAAATCATTTTTTTGTCTTCTGAGAAACATGTAAATATCTTATTTAGCTTCTGAAGGGCAGTACTAAATGAAAAAATAAGATCTTCAAACAAAATAATAATAATTTACACAGATCATCCTGTTCAAAAGTTTACCCCCCCCAGCTCTTAATGTATTGTTTTTGCCTTCTTGAGCATCAGGGAATGCTTGCACCTGATATAATAAGGAGTACGTGAGTAAAAATGTGTGTGTATGACTATGTTTGAGCATACCGAACTCTACTGGACTCTATTGTACTCTCTTGCACAAACTATTAGACCAAATCAAAATGTGTCCATGTAGGCTAGCGCTTTGCTGTTTCATACGTGTGTGTGTGTGTGTGTGTGTGTGTGTGTGTGTGTGTGTGTGTGTGTGTGTGTGTGTGTGTTTGTGTGTTTGTGACATCTCAAGGTCAGAAACAGCAGCAGGACCTCCTCATTGTGCTCGACACCAATGTTCTCCTCAGCCACCTGGACTTTGTGAAGAGGATTAGATCCCATGGACTGGGAGGTAGGAAGACAGTGGTCACATGCTCAAGTATGAGAGCGACTGATATTGATTTTTTTTTATAACCCATCCCGATTATTCGCATGTTTACATGCCCCATAACCTATATCCAGAATCGATATTTATTTACTGTTTTACTTCTGTTTTTGACACAAAGATAACACCACCACTGAACTGAACAAACCGTTTTATTTATAACAATTTTGTCAATTTCACTTCCTCCTTGCATACAAAATAAAACAACTCTTATTTATACACGAATAAATAAAATGGTCTATAAGTGTACAAAAAATAAAGTGCACTGTTACTAAAGTGTCCTTTTTTTCCTTTTTTTTTCTTTTTTTTTCTTTTTTTAAATAAAAGCTTCGATGAGATGAACAGATTACATGATTCTGTGAGTTCGTCTCTATTTCCTAAACTACATAGCAAGCGTTTATGTAACACATCTCGTTTGTGCATTAATGGCTGTTATGTTAAATAAAGTTCATCAGTTAATTAAAGCAAGTATACTTTACCTGTGCATGTTGTTGTTGAATCGTCTCCCCTCAGATTTAGTGCTGCAATCACGGTCCTGCTCGCAATCTCAAAACGGCCACAAGATGGCGTCATTTATTAATTCTAAATATTATTCTAAAAAGAGCAGAAATTGGAATTACAGATTGTACGACAGATCTTGTTTTTCTCAGGCATCCTAGTCCGCACACTTGTTGGACTAGTAACCAATAAAACTCACCATTATGAGGAAAATTCACTTTGCTTTTAAGCACGTGTATCAGAACTCTTTCAGTAGATGGAATTTGAACTGGAATGAAATGAAGCTCTTGGCCTGTATCTGTGTGATTTGATGCACTCTGCTGATGCCACGTGATTGGCTGATTGCATCACTGCATGAATGAGCATAAATGTTCCTAATAAAGTGGTCAGTGAGTATGTCTGCGTTAGTACGTGCGTGGGTGGGTGGGTGGTGTCAACATCCTCTATAAAGAAGAGTGAAAGATGATATACTTGGAGTTACTTCTCATATCTGCAAATGTAATATTTGAAAAATACCAAAAAAAATCTAGTTATATATTTATTAATTAGAATACTTGGTTCAAGGTGGGATTTTTTATTTGGTGAGCCTTTCAATGCAGAAAACTGTTTTAGTGTTTAGTGTATTTTTATTTTGCATTTTGGACAGTTTTTCCATCGCTCTAGTACTACAACACGACTACTATTGATATAAAGAGAAAAAATATGTAAACTTGATCATTCAGATTTAAACAGTATTTGATTTTTGACAGCAAGGAGATCGGGTTTAACTGGTTAAGTAACTCTTTCTGTGCTGCATCTCTGGGGTTCCCGACGCTGCTGGTTCCCTGGGTGGTTCTACAAGGGCTGGACTCGTTAAAAAGCAGGAAACTGTCAAAGGCCAGCTGTGGACTACATCTACACCTCCCTGAAGAACCAGGAGCCACGTCTATGGAGCCAGTCCATGCAGCAAGTGTCTCACGCTGCCTGTGAGCTGCTGATTTTGTGTGTTTGTGTGTTTTTTTATTTGTTCTTTGTATGAATGCATGCAGCAGCTCACCAGGTGATGGCGCTGTTTGTTAACATTGTTTCAGGCAGGCTGAACGTGGAGGATAATGGCGATCTGGTGCTGCAGTGCTGTCTCCAGTACAAGACGTATCCAGAGGGCACTATCATGCTGTGCACGTAAGCCGTACATTCAAGACTCAGAATTGTTCAGGCATCTTTAGGAGGACATCTTTGGGGGTCACATCTGGAATTGTTTGCTAATCACGCGTTGAACAAAAGACCTTGTTTTTATCTTCTGATTTGCTCACAGTGGTCTGCTGGACACCTTTGGATATTTGAATAGTGCTTTTAACAATAAACAATATCACAATACACAATAATCTGTTACGAGCATTTACATTTTTAATGAGCGAGAGAGAGGGAGAGTCATTAACTGTTTAATGTTTAATTATTAATGGAATACGTAAAAATAAATAAATAAATAAATAAAATGGATTTGATTGAGGTATTAACACAACATATCTGGTGTAACTTTAGTAATAATAAGGGATGTCATGTTTAAATAGCAGCCCTGATATCAGATAGTGCTGTAATAATTCATTATATTCTAAAAAGTCAAACAGTCCTGAAGCATATTATGAAGAAGAGTCCTGGGATAGTCTGATCTAAGTATGAGTCCAGCAGCAGTTCTTAGGTACAAATGTACAAAGGTGAGATTATCCACTGAGATTACCCTGAGGTTTAACTCTAAACTGTTTTTGGTTCTTTTTTGTTTTTGACTTTTTCTTTCATCGTTTCCATTATTTTATAGCAACGATAAGAACCTGTGCAGTAAAGCTCTGCTGAGCGGAGTCAAGGCCCTGATTAATGGGCGTTCCCTAAAGTGGTTCTCATCCTATTTATATAGGAGAACCTTTGCTGTGGAATTAGTGAGCTCTATTTCCTGCTCTCAGCCGATCTCATCTGGGGTTCCTCGAGGTTCTTGTCTTGGCCCTGTGCTGTTTTCTCTATATATGCTCCCTTTGGGATTAAACTCTCAAACACAGTGTAGCATATCATTGTTATGTAGACCATACCCAGTTGTATCTGCCTCTGAAATGTAATGATTACTCCAAACTGTCATGTATCCGGAAACTCTGGACTCGAGTTCCCATCAGACACTGCACTGCACTACATGTCACATGACCACCTGCACCTGATTCACGTTTCTGTTAATGAGCACTCTTGTGTATATAGCCACTGTCTGCACTGTTTCTCTGTCTTTCGTTGTCTTAGACTTCCGTGTTCCATGTCACTGTGTTTTGTTTCATGCCATAGTGGTTTGCCTATTTGTCTTAGTGTCTTTGTTTTTGTTGTGTATTTGTTTAATAAACATTCTTATCTGCGATTGCTTCCGAACCCATCCTTGATTCGTGACACAAACTTGCATCTCTGCTTGATTATTTGGATGAAATAAAGGTGTGGATGGCATCCAGTTTTTTGCAGCTTAATGAGCCAAAATCTCTAATGGTGTTTTTTGGTCCAACAAAGTTAGTCAGACAGCTTTCTCTACATCTGGGCCCTTTATTCACCAATGTTAGGAATGTTAGGTGAGGAACCCTGGTGTGATTTTTGATTCTGAGCTGAAATGTGAAAAACAAATAAACTCTTTCCCCTGATTGGTTCTCATATGTAAATTCTGTGTTTTCCCTCCTTAGTAGAATTTGTTTTACTGAGTATTTATTATCTGATGTATTCTGCATGCTAGATTCTTGTTTTGTACCCTTTCTAATTTTCTGGTTTTTGTTTGTTTGTTTGTTTGTTTGTTTGTTATTTATCTTGTGAGCAAACATAATGAGCCCAATGAACCTAATTAGCTGTAGACCATCTGTAGTAGCAGCTTTATAGCACAAGATGTCGCTATTTAGCCGCTTAGCCTTAGCTCACTTCCGTCTACTGGTGTGTGGGACTCGGTCCATCAGGTTTCCTAGGGGTCATCTAACAATCTTCACTTGATATCATAAAGTATAGAAACATTAATGCGAGGAGAAACTTTACACATTCAAAACACTTAGATTAATTTATAATGCATTCATTTGTTTATTTAGGTAAAATTTCATTTAAAGTAAATGCTACAAGCAAGCATTAAGAAAATGATGCCTAAGAAAGATAATGCTGATACTATGAAGTAAGATAAAACCACCACATGAGATATATCTAAAAAAAAAAATTTTTTATTTTTTTTTAGAATAAATATTAATGCATATAAAAAGTAAATTGAGTCATGGAAAGAGTGATGAAATCACAATTCAAAAAGAAAAAATGAGACCGCGGTTGTTGTGGTTTCCTGTTAATCACACTATATAACAGAGAGACACTCAGGCAATGTGAGTGTGTGTTGTCACTTTGAGGGACTGGTGTGTGTGTGTGCAGAAGAATCAGTAATGATGAAGTGCTTGTATCTTTTGTCTGCTGTGTTTCACGTCGCTGCAGGTGAGTGAAGTTATTTTCTATTTTCTATTACAGAAAGGAGAGAGAATATTAGCCAGTTCTTAGTTCAGCTGCTTTGTGTTTAGTTCATGTGGTTTCTGTCCAGACTGGGTTTACAGTAGGCCGTAGTTCAGCCCTGTTCCTGAACAACCAAATTGTCCAAAGACAGCAGCTAATCTGTTCAGCTTTGATCATGTGGATTTTTTCTTCCTGATTAACTTCAGTCTAAAATGTACTGATGAAGAGAGGTGGGTGAATGAATAAGGAGGAATCTACAGTGAGATTATTTTACATCCCTAAAATACTTACAGTGTATGTTTTTACACATTTACTGAGTTACATCTCTCACAATCTCTGTCTTATTGAATGTATCTATAATAACTCATATAAAGTGTAATAGAAAAGTTCTTTTCCTGTAACCTGTACGTCACGTCTTCATTCTGGTCTTAGCTGTAAATAGATGCGTGTGACTTTCACACCTTTTTCTGCTGTCCCTCTGTCAGTGACCATCTTCACTTCCTGCATCATGCCGTATGTATGTATGTATGTATGTATGTACGTATATAACGAGCGAGAGAGAGATTTTTTTTTTAATTAGTTGCATGCCTTTATCAATACTGTCTTCACATTTTCAAAATTTACAACAGTGGTCTACGTGGACTGAACTGCGTCACTCTCATTACTTATAAAAAAAAAATTGTTGTAAAAGTAAATAAACTATTTTTTTTTAAAAACAATAACAGTTAATTTCCAGTTTAGCGTTACACAGCTGTTGTGTTTTTTATTCATTTCCATCTATACAAAAGGGGAACTCTGTGGATCTATGAGCAGTGTGGTGATGCAGTGGGTAGCGTTGTCTCCTCACAGCTCCAGGGTCCCCGCTTCAGTCCTGAGCTCGGGCTTCTGTCTGTGTGGAGTTTCTGTGCTTGTTCTCCCCATGTCCATGTGGGTTTCCTCTGGGTTCTCTGGTTTCCTCCCACCTTCTAAAATACACCTGTCGCTGGACTGACCAAGATAAATTGCCTCTAGTTATAATTGTGTGCATGTGTGTGTGTGTGCGTGTGTGTGCGTGTGTGTCTTTTGCCTTTTGAGGAGGTTAACAAACTGATCCACCTTACATTGTTCAGAGAAAAACAGAGAATCACATGTAGACACAAGTCATAAAAATAAGCATACATACCAACAGTCAAAAAAATAATTAAAAAGTAAAGTAAAAGCGAACCTAAAAAAGATAAGTAACGTTACAATGATGGACTCCATTGTGATGTGCCAGAGAGATTTTCTTCCTGTTTTCTTCTAAACAAAAAGCTGCATCGTAATGACGTAAGCGTGTTCAGGCCCAGAACGTTAAGCACAATGTGAGTGCAGGTCAGCGGGGGGTGGGGTGGGGGTTAATTGTGCTTGGGCACAGTACAAGGCAACCGGGCCTAGTGTGAGTACGCCCTAAATTGAGGGAACAAGTTTGAGTACAGTCGACTTATTGGGGTTTTCAGTGTGTTACCTGATATGAGTGTTTTTCAGGTCATTGTGTTATGAATGAAAAGGTGCTCCTGTGGATGGAGAGAGAGCGAGAGAGAGAGAGAGAGAGAGAGAGAGAGAGAGAGAGAGAGAGAGAGAGAAAGAGAGAGAGTGTGTGTTCTAGTAGAATGAGTTGATTTTGAGGCGTGTATGAAGTGTTTGGTGGTTTTAGTGCATGTTGGATGTGAGGGTAACTGCTGTACTGAGCTTCATGTTGATGAAGAGAAGGGTTTTGAAAAAGGGACCTCAGTGTTGTGAAAGGTATGTAACCACGTGTAAAAAAGATTGTAAGGGATGTATGACCGTGTGCGTGTTGAGTGTGGAGTATTACTCAGTATTCTCTGTGCATGGCACAATGTTGGTTAACTGATGCTGAGAGAAAGAGGAAGTAGCCATTCTCCCATCAGCCCCCATGCTGCCCTGGCCACAATCATGTGGTTACTCTGACATGCTGAGTGTCTCACACTGGCTCTAACATGAGAACACTAGTTATGTGCACAACTGTGACTCCAGATAACTTGCAGAGGTGTAAGAATCACACAGATACCTTCCTGTGTGTGTGCATGCTGAGACCAGGGGCGTGGCTAGGGCTAATTTTGATGTGATTACAGTGAGCAAGAACACACACACACACACACAGAGGTGCTTTAAAGTTTGTGAACCTTTTAGAATTTTCTATATTTCTACATAAATATGACTTAAAACATCATCACATTTTCACACAAGTCCTAAAAGTAGATAAAGAGAACCCATTTAAATAAATGAGACAAAAATATTATACTTGGTCATTTATTTATTGAGGAAAATGATCCAATATTACATATCTGTGAGTGGCAAAAGTATGTGAACCTTTGTTTTCAGCATCTGGTGTGACCCCCTTGTGCAGCAATAACTGCAGATAAACGTTTGCAGTAACTGTTGATCAGTCCTGCACATCGGCTTGGAGGAATTTTAGCCCGTTCCTTAGTACAGAACAGCTTCAGCTCTGGGATGTTGGTGGGTTTCCTCACATGAACTGCTCGCTTCAGGTCCTTCCACAACATTTCTATTGGATTAAGGTCAGGACATTGACTTGGCCATTCCAAAACATTAACTTTATTCTTCTTTAACCGTTCTTTGGTAGAAGGACTTGTGTTTAGGGTCTTTTTCATGCTGCATGACCCACTTTCTCTTGAGATTCTGGAGATTCAGTTCATGGAGATGTCCTGACAACGTCCTTTAAAATTCGATGGTATAATTCAGAATTCCATCAATTGTTCCATCAATGATTGCAAGTCGTCCTGGACCAGATGCAGCAAAACAGCCCCAAACCATGATACTACCACCACCATGTTTCACAGATGGGATAAGGTTCTTATGCTGGAACGCAGTGTTTTCCTTTCTCCAAACATAACATACTCTAAGTGATTGTAGTAGTATTTTTCAGTTTATAAAAAGTGTCATGCGTCATTTGTATTGAATTGAGAAGGAAGTTTCATCACGTTGTAATACCTCAGAACAAGTTTGTCTCCTGAAGTCTTCTGTTGTGTTGACTCGGTCCCTCAGGCTTCCTAGGGGTCATCTAACAAACTTCACTTGAGCAACTGAGAAAGAGGCACCTTAGACAGATAACAATGATACTATGAATATGATAAAACCACCACATGAAAAAATATATGAATAAATATTAATACTGCATATACAATGAAACTGAGTCATGGAAAGAGTGATGAAAGAGATTTTCAAAAATGAGAAATGACACAGCAGTTATTTCCTGAAAACCAAAGTATATAAAAGAGAGACACTCCGGTAGTGTGACTGTGTGTGTGTGTGTGTGTGTGAGCGTGTGTGTGTTTCATTGGTGTGTGTGCAGAAGAATCAGTAATGATGAAATGCTTGTATCTTTTGTCTGCTGTGTTTCACGTCACTGCAGGAGAGTGAAGTGACAGTGTGTGTGTGTGTGTGTGTGTGTGTGTGTGTGTGTGTGTGTGTGTGTGTGTGTAAGTGAGCGTGTGTGTGTGTGTGAGTGTGTGTGTGTGTGTGTGTGTGTGTGTGTGTGTGTGTGTGAGAGTGCGTGTTTCACTGGTGTGTGTGTAGAAGAATCAGTATTTCTATTACAGAAAGGAGAGAGAATATTAGTAAAATGATCAAATATAAATAGAAAAAAGTTCTTTTCCTGTAACTTGTAACTGTCACGTCTTCATTCTGGTCTTAGCTGTAAATAGATGCGTGTGAATTTCACACCTTTTTCTGCTGTCCCTCTGTCAGTGACCATCTTCACTTCCTGAATGAAATGTACTGAAGTATTTTTCTTAAAAATAAAATTTTGAAATGTTGTACTTCATATTGTATTCAGTAGATTGTGAGTTTTTGTATGTTTGTTTCTGTAGGCTGTGCTCTCTATGGTGATAATCCGACAGAAATCACAGGACACACAGGTGGATCAGTGCTGTTCCCCTGCTCCTGCTCTGACCTGCACACCAAACCTCAGAGATTCACCTGGGAGAGCTTCAGAACTGGACCTCAGACAGAAATGTTAAATGATGAACACTACCGTGACAGGCTTCATCTGTTTAATGACATTTCTCCTGCTAATCTGTCTCTGTTCATATCTGACCTGAGAGAAGAGGATCAGGGAGCCTACAGGTGCAGCACTGAGAAGGAATACAGAGACATCAGGTTTTATGTTAAAGGTAAAATATTTAAATACACAATAAAAGTTAATATTCAGTGAAAACAGACTTGATCAGTGTTCAAATGAATTATAGTTAAATATGTAACAAAAAAGTTTACTCCATTTACCAGGGTGTAGGATTTTACTCTAGAAGTCATTTTGTCAAAATCAAGTTATAAATAGCAATAAATACCGAATATGGGTATCAGACTGACCTGAACTTTGGAATGCTATCAGATTGGATTTGAGTCTAATCTATGATTTATTTTGGTAACACTGTAGTGTTCATAAATATAGACTGATTATATCATTATTGATTAATGATTACATCATTTATTAACACTTGGAAGGGTTTCATTAGCATTATATCCACTAATGTGTTTGGCAAAGTTATTCTGTATCCAGCTCTGCTGTTCTCTCTGCCAGGGAAGTAGTCCTGTATCTGTGACTTCAAAGCTTGTAGGTGCGTTGCCATAGCAACTGCTGTCAGCATCGTCCAAAACAGTCTTTAAATCCGTGGTCATTCTCTTAGCAGCTAATGCCTCTCTGTGAATGCAGCAATGTATGTGAGTGAGCAGTGGGGCCGAGTCTCTGACCTGCTTCACCAGTCCACTGTGTTGCTCCATCATAGAGCGAGAACCATCAGTGCTGAGTCCAACACACTTTGTCCTGCTGATTGTTGTATCCAGTCTTTTGGGTGGTGCCCTGTTCCTTTCAGGGTAGCGCCTCGGTGTCTGGGGAGTACCATGAGGGTTCTTTTCGAGGGAGACTGTTTCTGTTGCAGGTGTCGTACATTTGTCAGTGTCACGATCAGAATCAAGTGATAAGTCTGCTGGACACACTCTGTCTGTTTCATTGAATGCAGACTGTTCAGGGTTGTTCTTTGGCTGAGCATCCAGTATTTGATTGTCTCTACATATGCTCTCCAATTTCCACTTCGTACATCAGTGGTCCAGCTCTTGTGTCTATCCGCCCAGGTATCCACTTGTTCTCTCGATAATCACACGCTAAAACTTGCTGTCCAACATCAAAACTCCTTGCTGCTTTACTTGTCAACTTGCTGAACTGTTTATTCTGCACTTCTCACCATAAGTTAGGATTTAGAAGGTCAAAGCGAGATCTCAGTTGTCTGTTCATGAACAGCAGCGCCGTCGTCTGGTTTATTGTTGCATGCACATTAAACTACGTGAAGTTTTCAAAACTCTTTTTCTGTGTGTGTGAGAGTGTGTGTGCGCGTGTATATTTTACATACGCACGGATTTTCTTATCTATCTCTGCAGGCTCACTTCGCTCGGGTCCTCTCGACACCAAGTTTTTTCAACTATTGTAAAAGAGGGTTTTCTTTTTAATTTCTATCTTTTCTGTTTTAGTCTAATATAATTTTCCAACAGTTTCTGGAGAAGATACTCCTCAAAACAGAAATAGTCTTTTCTGAGGTGGTAGATTTCATTGGTATGACCTCGGGCCACTTTGAATGAGCATCCACAGCAATTAGAAACGTGGAAGTCTTGTATGGCCCAGCAAAGTCAGTATGCACCCTTTGCCATGGTGCAGACAGTCACTTCCACGGATGTAAGGTTTCCTGAGAATGTACATTTTGAATGTTATGACGTCCTGAACAGGATTTTGTGAGATCCTCGATCCGTCTATCTATAAAAGCAAGCAATCCTTGATCCGTCTATCTATTCCCTGCCACCACACGTAGCTACGAGCGAGGCTTTTCATCTTGACTGTACCCAGATGACCCTCCTGTAGGTTCTCTAACATTCTAGTACGAAGCTTAGCGGGAACTGTAACACGAGAGCAACACATCAGAGTTCCTTGGCGTACAGACAGTTGCTCACATCTCACTGAAAACTCTGGGATCATAACATTTCCATGAGCTGGCCAACCATGTGGCTGACATCACCAGAATTTCCTTCCTGGGGTTGAAGATGGACACAGGGGGCTGGTGGTCTGTCACTAAGATGAACTTTTGGCCATAAAGGTTGTGATGGAACTTCTTTATGCCCCATACTAGACTAAGGGCCTCTCGATCGATCTGTGCATAATTGCGTTCTGCACTCGTCAGAGATCTTGAAGCGAACGCAATCAGACGCTCAGATCATAGTGTGTGACAAAACGGCACCAATGCCATATGGAGACGCCTCACATGCCAGTCTGTCTGTAACAGTGCATTAAGTGGTTGCAGTACTGTAGCAAGGTTTGGGAGAAATTTGTGATAATAGTTTACAAGGCCCAAATATGATCTAAGTTGTGACACGTTTTCCGGTCTAGGTGCCTGCAGCACAGCTTCAACTTTCTCCTGTGATTTGTGTAAGCCATGTTTGTCAATGACATGTCCACAATATGAGATTTCACTCTTGAAAAACTCACACTTCTCTCTCTTTGCCTGTAGACCATACACGTTTAGCCTGGTAAGTACTTTGCTGACGTTTTGGAGATGTTGTTCATCATTCTTGCCTGTCACAATTATGTCGTCAAGATAACACTGTGTTCCCGGTATATCTTGAAGAACCTGATCCATTGCTCTTTGCAAAATGTCTGGAGCCGATGCCACACCAAACACAAGACGATTGTACTGGTACAATCCCTTATGAGTGTTGATGGTTAGAAACTTCCTGCTTGACTCCTCAACGTCCATTTGGAGATATGCCTGTGATAAGTCAACCTTTGAAAACTTCTCCCCTCCTGCCAGAGATGAGAAAATATCTTCAGTTCGTAGTAGGGGGTACTGCACAGTGTGCAGTACAGGGTTAATACTCACTTTGAAGTCCCCGCATATGCGAACACCTCCACCTTTCTTGATTATCGGCACGATGGGTGTAGCCCAATCACTCCAGTCAACCTTGGAGAGAATGGCAGATGCCTCCAAGCTTTGAAGTTCAGCATCTACTTTAGGACGTAGTGCATAGGGCACTGGACGTGCTTTATGAAATCTCGCCGTCGCTGTTTCATTTGATTAAATTTTCGCCTTCATGCCTTTAAGTTTACCAATGCCTTTTCCAAACACTTTTGCATTAGCATTCAGGAGCTGTGACAATCTTTGGTCAGAGCTACAGTTTGTGCTGTTAAGGCCTGTTGATGATGTGTTCAGGGCTTTGATGGTATGCCAGTCAAGCTGGATTTTTCTCAACCACTCCCGTCCAAAAAGAGTGGGCCCTCCACTTTTCAACACATAAATCTGAATCTACCTTCAGTTTGCCTTTAGGAGACACCTTTTCGCCTGTGTACGTCTTTAACATGACTGAGGTCTTTTCTAACGGTAGCTTTAAAAACAGTCTGTTGTAGACAGCTTCAGAAATCACAGACAAAGCTGAGCCTGTATCCAGCTCCATTTTAAGTTTTACACCAGACACATTTGTTGTTATATATATTATTTTCCTGTCTATTTCAGTCATGCTATGCAGTTCTAGGCATGACAGATCATCTTCGTCAGAGCCTGTGTTCTCTGATTTGTTTTCACATTCAGACACTTTGTGCACTTGTTTAGTTTTGTATTTGAAACCTTTGTATTTGAAAGGTTTTCCTTGTTGGCTGTGCTTTTTGTCTGTTTCGCACACTCTGTCTACGTGGCCTTGTCTGTGACACCTTCTACAGACTTTTTCCTTGAACCAACAATCATTTGCATTATGAGAGGATTTACCACATCTATAACATTTCTACCTTTTTGCACCATTTAGGGACATTTTGTGCATTTCATTTTCTACAGTCTTCTTTTGTAGCCCCGATGCATCCGTGGCTGCTGTTTCCATTGAAATGGCAATGGCCTGATATTCTCAGAAATATTTTAATTATTTTGATTTAATTTGATTGATTCAGCCTAAGCCCCAGTATCAGAGTCCTGATATTGGATTCATGTAGAGAATTTAAACAGGTGATTGGCTCATCCTTTAAAAATCTCTTCTGATCTGCAGCAGAAAATGTTGTCATTTACAAGCAGGGAATATTAATAATTGTAGTACTTCTATTATTAACTGTAAATGTTATGTTTACAGACTGAAGCACTTGATTTAGCCTCGGCCCCAGTTTGGGAAGCACTGGTGTACAGAAATGTTTCACTAGACTACAAGTTATATCAACTTAACATGAACATTGATAAACACAGTCTATACATCAGCTGACGCTTTAGGAAGTCTTTTAAATACATGTCTTTATAAATATTTATTTAGGTTCATGTCAGTTGTTTTGAAGGGTTTATGTAATGGAGTATACTGTGGCAGACACATCCAAATCGTAAGGCAAGTTCAAGGTCAAAACAGGCGAGGGGTCAGGCGATCTGTAAACGGGTATAAATAAGATGAAGCAAATGAGCAAAACGAGAAACCAGGAACAGGGTCAAATAACATGAGACGAGAACAGCTGAGACTTCAGGAAAGAACCAATAACATAACAGGGATGGAGGCAGAACAGAAACCAAAACAAAACACACATGTCACAGTAAACAAAGTCAACGACAACCCGGAAGTGCACGCTGTGAATTCTCCGGCACAGGGAACTGAGAAATAAAGTTCAGTTACAGACTTGCAGCTCTGTGTGAGTCCAATCTTATATCTCCTCTCATTAAACAACACAAAATCATGTAGCCCTATGAAGATGTCCCTTAAGTAATGTCTTATCTTCATTTATAAGATAAGGTACATGCCAAAATGTTGATAACTATTTTTTGTTTTTATGCAAA
Organism: Ictalurus punctatus; assembly: GCF_001660625.3. Lineage (NCBI taxonomy): Eukaryota > Metazoa > Chordata > Actinopteri > Siluriformes > Ictaluridae > Ictalurus > Ictalurus punctatus. Next base: position 4,953,268 of record NC_030417.2, read on the forward strand.
GTGAAATATATTAATTGTGATTATATTATTTCCAATTGAAAGCGCATCATTACCTGAATTAATAATTAATAATTCAAATCAATATTAAAAATATTAAAGATTTAGCAGTTATTAAAATAAAAATAAGCCAGTATAGGTTCAATGTGATTGGCTCATCCTTTAAAAATCTCTTCTGTTTGCAGCCGAAAATGTTGTGATTTACAAGCAGGGAATATTAATAATTGCAGTACTTCTATTATTAACTGTAAATGTTATGTTTACAGGCTGTGAGCTGGTGAAGACAGGGGTAGAGGACGTGACTGTGTTCACAGGAGAGTCTGTAGTTCTGCCCTGCGTCTGCACTGACCTACAGGACAAACCAAAGTCTGTAAAATGGGAGTTTAATAGAATCAATCACTTTCAGGAAATTTACCCTGAACAGACTGGACGTCACAGAAACAGAGTCAAACTGGTCAGTAACAACGCTCCAGGAGACCTCTCTCTACTCATATCAGACCTGACTGAAGAGGACCAGGGACTCTACAGATGTTCTGTACAGGCTGATAGCAGAGATGTCAGATTATCTGTTAAAGGTACATGTTTTCATTAATGACTGTGAGCATGCTTTACTCCAGTGTCATGTGCCATATTACTAACAGTGATAAAAACAGTCATTAGTTTTAATAAGTTTGGTCTTTTCAGCAGGAAGAAGAGAAACTTCAACACACTTGAGGGAAACAGACACAACACGTCCATCAGAACCGCCTCAGACTACAACGACAAACTCTCCACCTGCATCATCCTCAACAACACTGGAACAAGATAAACAGCAAACACACAGCAGCCTCCCTCCAGGTGCCAAAACTTTTCATCAGCAATGAAAAAAATACTGTATTCTTACATTTAGTTTTGTTTTATTACACAGTTTTCTGCATTCGTGTGGCTTTGCTGCTGCTGACACTCAGTGTAATGGTATTTATTTGTTGGGGATGCAGAAGCACAACACACACACACACACACACACAGCAGTTTTTTAACACACACACACAGTTTTTTAAAGGTTACCTGATGCAATTTCACGTCTAGATTAGATCCTTGGTTATTTAACTCGCTATTTTGGCTCCAAATCAGATTTGGAGATTAAATGAAGAATTTGTGATCAGACTTACACATTTACATGAACATGGGTTTACATTAACTTAACCACATCATTCAATTCATGCTGAAAGAAAACTAAATGTTTTGTTTTACTCAGTATTATTGTGTGTGAGTTCAAACAGCACAGCATGTCTCCTCACCTTACTAGAGAAACCACTTACAAACCACTAGAGGTGTGATTTCTGAGGTCTTTTCTCTTTAGGACGAAGATGTGGAGAGGACGTGATGACTGAAGGACATCAGGACTGTGAGGGAAAGCTGGAGGATCGGGTTAGTACACGTAAAATAACAGTTATTACAGATTACACACATGTAACACACATGCTCTCATTGAACAGTGAGTTATAGGAAAATATCTTCTGCTGCTTCTATCAGAACAACACATGGTGTAAAGAAAGAAGTCAGATTTGGAGATTTTTGTCGTCTTTACAGGATTTTACTTGCTTCTTAGAGTCAACACCAACAGCCACAGTATTGTCACTGTTTGTGTGTTACAGTGAGGGAAAAAAGTATTTGATCCCCTGCTGATTTTGTACGTTTGCCCACTGACAAAGAAATGATCAGTCTATAATTTTAATGGTAGTTGTATTTGAACAGTGAGAGACAGAATAACAACAAAAAAAATCCAGAAAAACGCACGTCAAAAATTTTATAAATTGATTTGCATTTTAATCAGAAAGATCAGAAAGATTTCTGGCTCCCAGGTGTCTTTTATACAGGTAACGAGCTGAGATTAGGAGCACTCTCTTAAAGGGAGTGCGCCTAATATCAGTTTGTTACCTGTATAAAAGACACTGAAGCAATCAATCAATCAGATTCCAAACTCTCCACCATGGCCAAGACAAAAGAGCTCTCCAAGGATGTCAGGGACAAGACTGTAGACCTACACAAGTCTGGAATGGTCTACAAGACCATTGCCAAGCAGCTTGGTGAGAAGGTGACAACAGTTGGTGCGATTATTCACAAATGGAAGAAGCACAAAAGAACTGTCAGTCTCCCTCGGCCAGGGGCTCCATGCAAGATCTCACCTCGTGGAGTTGAGAACATGAGAACAGTGAGGAATCAGCCCAGAACTACACGGGAGGATCTTGTCAGTGGTCTCAAGGCAGCTGGGACCATAGTCACCAAGAAAACAATTGGTAACACACTACGCCGTGAAGGACTGAAATCCTGCAGCGCGCGCAAGGTCCGCTGTTCAAGAAAGCACATATACATGCCCGTCTGAAGTTTGCCAATGAACATCTGAATGATTCAGAGGACAACTGGGTGAAAGTGTTGAGGTCAGATGAGACCAAAATGGAGTTCTTTGGCATCAACTCAACTCGCCGTGTTTGGAGGAGGAGGAATGCTGCCTATGACCCCAAGAACACCATCTCCACCGTCAAACATGGAGGTGGAAACATTATGCTTTGGGGGTGTTTCTCTGCTAAGGGGACAGGACAACTTCACCGCATCAAAGGGACGATGGATGGGGCCATGTACAGTCAAATCTTGGGTGAAAACCTCCTTCCCTCAGACAGGGCATTGAAAATGGGTCGTGGATGGGTATTCCAGCATGACAATGACCCAAAACACACGGCCAAGGCAACAAAGGAGTGGCTCAAGAAGAAGCACATTAAGGTCCTGGAGTGACCTAGCCAGTCTCCAGACCTTAATCCCATAGAAAATCTGTGGAGAGAGCTGAAGGTTCGAGTTGCCAAACGTCAGCCTCAAAACCTTAATGATTTGGAGAAGATCTGCAAAGAGGAGTGGGACAAAATCCCTCCTGAGATGTGTGCAAACCTAGTGGCCAACTACAAGAAACGTCTGACCTCTGTGATTGCCAACAAGGGTTTTTAAACCAAGTACTAAGTCATGTTTTGCAGAGGGGTCAAATACTTTTTTCCCTCATTAAAATGCAAATCAATTTATAACATTTTGACGTGCGTTTTTCTGGATTTTTTTGTTGTTATTCTGTCTCTCACTGTTCAAATAAATCTACCATTAAAATTATAGACTGATCATTTCTTTGTCAGTGGGCAAACGTACAAAATCAGCAGGGGATCAAATACTTTTTTCCCTCACTGTATATGTGTAATTTTCATGTTCTGTCTTTCCACAGCCTGAACCTGACGTTGTCACTTTCTGTACTAAATAACACATGAACACAGCCGGAGCAGCACGAGTTCAGATCAACGCTGGAGAGAAAACTGAATATAGCAGCATTATAACAATCTAATCCAAAATAAATATAGACACGTTCTCAGATATTATAGAATAATGCTGAAAACATATATTAAATACACACCATGGCCTAGCACAAGACTCACTCTGCTGGATTTATTTTTATAAGTATGTGAAATTTTGCTATTTAAAAAATCAGATTCAGACATATACGCGCGCGTGTGTGTGTGTGTGTGTGTGTGTGTGTGTGTGTGTGTGTGTGTGTGTGTGTGTGTGTGTGTGTGTGTGTGTGTGTGTGTGTGTGTGTGTGTGTGTGGTGGTTCCAGATAATTGTGTTCTCTTCACCTTCATTTATATTAGCTAAGGGTATTGTTCTGCATTCACTTTGTCTATTAATCATTAAAAACTGCTGATGGATAATCTTGCAAATTATATTTTGAATGTACGTGTTATTTTATATCTTATGTGTACCATTCTTACGTATATGAGATTAAGAAATAAATGCTCTAGGAGGCTTTTGCATAAATAGACTGCTATAGAGGTTCTTGTTTGTGACTTTTTTAAAACTTTGAGTAAGAATAAAAAAGGAGGATTGTTGAATCTGCCTGAACTGAACGTGTATTTCTATTCTTTCCCCCTAACACTCCTTACAATTTGTTCACTTTTTTCACAATTAGTTACATGCTTTTAATAATAATGCATTTACTGAAAAGTGATGTGCTTCATTTACATGATTCAAATGTATACAGCATATTCACAGAATAAAATAATTACATCAACACAATTATTTGCAAAAGAATGTAAACTGAAAGAGTGAAATTGTGTTGGTGTAATATATATTTTGTTCATGCAGGAATGAAGAAATCATTTGAAAAGTGGATCACTTTTTTCAGTGCTTGATTGATGTTGTACTTGCATATGTGAGTCTATATGTGTAGTGAAAATACATACTTATACCACAGCGCTGTAGAATCCTCGATTCTGATTGGCTGACAGACGTTCTGAGGCGTGCAATTATTTTTCAGTAGATACACAGCTAAAGTAGTTCCAGTCAGATCTTGACCGCATTACAGTTCCATATCACTTCGCCAAATTCACTGAAGTAACGGAAAAGTTAGCCTACTGTCCACCACAGCACACACATTTAACCACAAACAAAATGACAGAAAATATCGATTCTCCACAAATAAGTAATAATTGACGATGAGCCGTTGAATTATTGTAAAAATAATGTGCACCGGAGGTGGTAATACGACCATGAGGTGAAGAGGAGGATTGAGCCATTGACATGCAGTTATTGAGGGGGGAGAGAGAGAGTATCATTATTTATTTATTTATTTATTTATTTATTTATTTATTATATTTTCTGCAGGAATTAAAAAAACGAACAAACCCTGTAAACAAGTAGGCTTATCGATATTTATTTATTTATTTGTTTGTTTGTTTGTTTGTTCGATTGTTTGTTTGTTCTATTTTTATATAATCATGTCTCTCTTTCTCTCTCTCTCTCTCTCTCTCACTCTCTCTCTCTCTCTCTCTCTCTCGCGCGCTCTCCAATAACTTCAAATAAATGGCTCAATGTAGCAGTGGGGGGCTGCGGGGGGAGGCTGCGGGGGGGGGGGGGGGGGGTGCAAATTGTTTTCAAGAAAAAAACCGGACAGGGCATCATTTGGGTTCTCTGTGTATTTTATTGCTTTTCTAATAGAATGTACAGAAATGAAAAACCCCGCTTTCCCTTTCCCTCTGTATTTTCTTTTTTCTGGGGAGAGGCGGAGCTTAGCCTGCCTTTTATCTTTTAGCTGTCAGTGCAGACCAGTGTTGCTAACTTAGCGACTTTTCAGACCCCTTTAGTGACTTTATTGCAAAAAAAAAAAAAAAAAAAAAAAAAGCGTCTAACGACAAATCTAGCGACTTTTTGGTGGAGCCGTGTGGCTCACATAACGACAAAAACACTTTTTATTTTGAATGAAATGTTTTGGGTAAGTTTCTGCATTCTGCAGACATGCAATAGAGTTCTGATGTTCCAGCAAACAGTTGTGACTATTGAACGTACAGTTTAGAGGATGTTAAGACTGTTTTGTGCCAACGCGATTGAGAACAAGTGTAATTATCATTTTATACACAGTATATTTTAAAAAGCTGATTACTTTGTAATTTGACTGAATTATACATAAATGTGCCACTGTGCAGTGACAAAAGAAAATCTTGTTCAGATTAGACAACAATATGAGGGTGGGGAAATTATTTTTGACTGAACTAATTGTTTGAAATTGTTTTTATTTGAACACATTGTAAAGAAATCTTGGAATAATAGTTCTAAATGTTTTTGTTTTACCTTTTTATAGATGGGTAGCAAAATGCCTCCAGCACCAGAAGATTTGCCATTACATTCAAGAAACCACCTTCCTCCTACAATTTCATCTGGAACCTCAGCAAATCCAAAAGATGTTCATGCTTTAATACACAGGGTAAAGGGTGTAGAAGGTCTTTTGGCTGTGTTCATGGATAGCAGCATAATTCAATCTACTCTGAAGATGGAATTTGTAAATGAGAATGCTGTAGATGATGCAGGAGTGTACAGAGAAGTTTACACTGCATTCTGGGATCAGTTCCTTGAACAATGTGAAGGGGAAGATGAGCGTGTTCCTAGACTGAGACCAGACTTCTGTGGAGCTGAATGGGAGGCAGTAGGAAGGATCTGGGTAAAAGGATTACTTGACCTTGGTGTTCTGCCACTGAGGCTTTCCAGTGCTTTCATTTTAGCATGCATGCATGGAATTGACTCAGTCAGTGATGATGTCCTGATGTCATCTTTCCACAACTACCTCTCTCTGACTGAACGATCTGCCATTGCAAAGGCTCATCATCGCCCACTGGAGGAATGTGATGAAGAGGATTTGCTTTACCTCTTGAGAAGAAAGGGCTCTCATTGCATCCCTCAAAAACACCATGGAAGTTGCCATACAAACGATGGCTCATAAAGTAATTCTTCAAGAGCCCAAATATATAATAGAATATATATTCCTTGCGCAGAAACCCCCACCAGTACTCCATCCTTCGGTTGGCAGTACTTGCACCATCCAAATAGCTGTCAAGAGTTTCATCTGCATGATTGATGTAAAGGAAACGCTGATCCCCCCTAACAACTCTTGGGCATCCTCCCAAACGCTCCACCGCTTCAATATAGTAACTGCCTATTAACTTTGGATCGCTACTAGTTGTGTATGCATTAATCCAGATAATCTTCCTCAAAAAGCCGTCAATGCAACCATTAATACAAATGCCATATGGTTTTAACTTATCGTATGAGTCCAAATGCCAAATAATGTTGGGTCCCTTAGAAAAGTAGTTGTGCCGCCTGAGAGGTCTGGCTCTCCTCACTGTAACTCCTGTAGGGTCCAGTTCCTTCAGCACCAAGCGCACATGCTCTTGTCTCACACACAGACCCTTCTCTCTGCATCTGGCGTACATCTATCTGTACCCATGAAGTTGCCTAGAGGACTGCAGCTGATTACGGATGCATGAAGGAAAAATCGGAAGTAAACAAACACTCTCGCGGCCGCGAGTACAGGGCGTTGCACAACTCAGTGAAGCACTCTTCCTCACCATGTTATACATCTACCTCAACTACGAGCTCCAGCAACCAAATTCCTGAAGCCCCAACCAAAGAGCGGCCTGAGTGGAGGAAGAGCCAGAGTAAAGAGTCTAAACGTCCAGCATCCTGCTACTGCCACGCTGCCATCTTGGATTACTCAGTGACCACGAGAAGACTTGAACATGCCGACGTTGGCAGCCGAGAGAGAAAGGAGTTATTGAAGACGGGGCACAGGAAGTCAAATGATTGTTTATTTATCTTGTTTATTTATCTGTTTATTTATCTTGTTTATTTATCTTGCTTATTCTTCTTGTTTATTTTATGTACATGTTGGCATGGAACAAAAAGGAGTGGCTCTTAATTTCATTGTACATGTGTATAGTGACAATAAAAGGCATTAATTCAAAAATAAATAAATAAATAAAATGGACTTGATTGAGGTATTAACACAACATATCTGGTGTAACTTTAGTAATAATAAGGGATGTCACAAATGTTTTATTTAGCTCTGTTTATGTTTAAATAGCAGCCCTGATATCGGATAGTGCTGTTACAATTCATTATATTCTAAAAAGTCAAACAGTCCTGAAGCATATTATGAAGAAGAGTCCTGGGATAGTCTGATCTAAGTATGAGTGCAGCAGCAGTTCTTAGGTACAAATGTACAAAGGTGAGATTATCCACTGAGATTACCCTGAGGTTTAACTCTAAACTGTTTTTGGTTCTTTTTTGTTTTTGACTTTTACTTTCATCATTTCCATTATTTTATAGCAACGATAAGAACCTGTGCAGTAAAGCTCTGCTGAGCGGAGTCAAGGCCCTGATTAATGGGCGTTCCCTAAAGTGGTTCTCATCCTATTTATATAGGAGAACCTTTGCTGTGGAATTAGTGAGCTCTATTTCCTGCTCTCAGCCGATCTCATCTGGGGTTCCTTGAGGTTCTTGTCTTGGCCCTGTGCTGTTTTCTCTATATATGCTCCCTTTGGGATTAAACTCTCAAACACAGTGTAGCATATCATTGTTATGTAGACCATACCCAGTTGTATCTGCCTCTGAAATGTAATGATAACTCCAAACTGTCATGTATCAGGAAACTCTGGACTCCAGTTCCCATCAGCCACTGCACTGCACTAAATGTCACATGACCACCTGCACCTGATTCACGTGTCTGTTAATGAGCATTCTTGTGTGTATATATACACTGTGTGAACCGTTTCTCTGTCTTTCGTTGTCTTAGACTTCTGTGTTCCATGTCACTGCATTTTGTTTCATGCCATAGTGTTTTGTCTAGTTGTCTTAGTGTCTTTGTTTTGTTGTGTGTTTGTTTAATAAACGTTCTTATCTGCGATTGCTTCCGAACCCATCCTTGATTCGTGACACAAACTTGCATCTCTGCTTGATTATTTGGATGAAATAATGGTGTGGATGGCATCCCGTTTTTTGCATCTTAATGAGTCAAAATCTGAAATGGTGTTTTTTGGTCCATCAAAGTTAGCCAGACAGCTTTCTCTACATCTGGGCCCTTTAGCCACCAATGTTAGGAATGTTAGGTGAGGAACCCTGGTGTGATTTTTGATTCTGAGCTGAAATGTGAAAAACAAATAAAGTTTCCAAGAATTTCTTCCTTGGTTCCTCTGATTTTCTGTACACACCTGTCTTGTCTTTCCCTGATTGGTTCTCATATGTAAGTTCTGTGTTTTCCCTCCTTAGTAGAATTTGTTTGTTTTGTACCCTTTCTAATTTTCTGGTGTTTGTTTGTTGTTGTTTTTTTTAAAAATTATTATTATTATTTTTTTAAATCTTGTGAACAAACCTAATGAGCCCAATGAACCTAATTATCTGTAGACCAGCTGTAGTAGCAGCTTTATAGCACAAGATGTCGCTATTTAGCCGCTTAGCCATAGCTCACTTCCGTCTACTGGTGTGTGGTACTCGGTCCATCAGGTTTCCTAGGGGTCATCTAACAATCTTCACTTGATATCATAAAGTATAGAAACATTAATGCGAGGAGAAACTTTACACATTCAAAACACTTAGATTAATTTACAATGCATTCATTTGTTTATTTAGGTAAAATTTCATCTAAAGAAAAGGCTACAAGCAAGCATTAAGAAAATGATGCCTAAGAAAGATAACAATGCTGATACTATGAAGTAAGATAAAACCACCACATGACATAAAATATCTAAATTTTATTTTATTTTTTTTAGAATAAATATTAATACTGCATATAAAAAGTAAATTGAGTCACGGAAAGAGTGATGAAATCACTTCAAAAATAAAAAATGAGACAGCGGTTGTGGTTTCCTGATAATCACACTATATAACAGAGAGACACTCAGGAAGTGTGACAGTGAGTGAGTGTGTGTGTGTGTCACTTTGAGGGACTGGTGTGTGTGCAGAAGAATCAGTAATGATGAAGTGCTTGTATCTTTTGTCTGCTGTGTTTCACGTCGCTGCAGGTGAGTGAAGTTATTTTAGATTTTCTATTACAGAAAGGATAGAGAATATTAGCCAGTTCTTAGTTCAGCTGCTTTGTGTTTAGTTCATGTGGTTTCTGTCCAGACTGGGTTTACAGTAGGCCGTAGTTCAGCCCTGTTCCTGAACAACCAAATTGTCCAAAGACAGCAGTAATCTTTATACACAAGGTAAACATACACGTCATGCCTTGTGTTATAATCTCCTTATTTAGACCTGTTCAGCTTTGATCATGTGGATTTTTTCTTCCTGATTAACTTCAGACTAAAATGTACTGATGAAGAGAGGTGGGTGAATGAATAAGGAGGAATCTACAGTGAGATTATTTTACATCCCTATAATACTTACAGTGGATGTTTTTACACATTTACTGAATTACATCTCTCACAATCTCTGTCTTAGTGAATGTATCTATAATAACTCATATAAAGTGGAATAGAAAAGTTCTTTTCCTGTAACCTGTACGTCACTTCTACATCCTGGTCTTAGCTATAAATAGATGCGTCTGACTTTCACACCTTTTTCTGCTGTCCCTCTGTCAGTGACCATCTTCACTTCCTGCATCATGCCGTATGTATGTATGTATGTATGTATGTATATATATAACGAGCGAGAGAGAGATGTTTTTTTTTTTTTTCAAATTAGTTGCATGCCTTTATCAATACTGTCTTCACATTTTCAAAACTTACAACAGCGGTCTATGTGCACTGAACTGTGTCACTCTCATTACTTATAAATAAATTGTTGTAAAAGTAAATAAACTAATTAAAAAAAACAATAACAGCTAATTTCCAGTTTAGCGTTACACAGCTGTTGTGTTTTCATTCATTACCATCTATACAAAAGGGGAACTCTGTGGATCTATGAGCAGTGTGGTGATGCAGTGGGTAGCGTTGTCTCCTCACAGCTCCAGGGTCCCCGCTTCAGTCCTGGGCTCGGGCTTCTGTCTGTGTGGAGTTTCTGTGCTTGTTCTCCCCATGTCCATGTGGGTTTCCTCTGGGTTCTCTGGTTTCCTCCCACCTCCTAAAATACACCAGTAGGTGGACTGACCAAGATAAATTGCCTCTAGTTCTAATTGTGTGTGTGTGTGCATGTGTGCGTGTGTGTGTGTGTGTCCGTGCGTGCGTGCGTGTGTGTGTGTTTGCGTGTGTACGCATGCGTGTGCCTTTTGCCTTTTGAGGAGGTTAACAAACTGAGCCACCTTACATTGTTCAGAGAAAAACAGAGAATCACATGTAGACACAATCATAAAAATAAGCATACATACCAACAGTCAAAAAAATAAATCAAAAGTCAAGTAAAAGCGAACCTAAAAAAGATAAGTAATGTTACAATGATGGACTCCATTGTGATGTGCCAGAGAGATTTTCTTCCTGTTTTCTTCGAAACAAAAAGCTGCATCTTAATGACGTAAGCATGTTCAGGCCCAGAACGTTAAGCACAGTGTGAGTGCAGGTCAGCGGGGGGTGGGGGGCAGTCGTACTTGGGCACAGTACAAGACAACCGGGCCTAGTGTGAGTACGCCCTAAATTGAGAGAACAAGTTTATTCAATCAGTTGAGTACAGTCGACTTGTTGGGATTTTCAGTGTGTTACCTGATATTAGTGTTTTTCAGGTCACTGTGTTAGGAATGATAAGGTGCTCCTGTGGAGAGAGAGAGTGAGAGAGAGATAGAGAGGGATAGAGAGGGACCTCAGTGTTGTGAAAGGTATGTAACCAAGTATAAAAAAGATTGTAAGGGATGTATGACCGTGTGCGTGTTGAGTGTGGAGTATTACTCAGTATTCTCTGTGCATGGCATAATGTCGGTTAACTGATGCTGTGAGAAAGAGGAAGTAGCCATTCTCCCATCAGCCCCCATGCTGCCCTGGCCACAATCATGTGGTTACTCTGACATGCTGAGACCAGGGGCATAGCTAGGGCTAATTTTAGTCTAATGATTACAGCAAGCAAGAACACACACACACACACACACACACACACACACACACACACACACACACACACACAGAGGTGCTTTAAAGTTTGTGAACCCTTTAGAATTTTCTATATTTCTACATAAATATGACTTAAAACATCATCACATTTTCATACAAGTCCTAATATAGATAAAGAGAACCAATTTAACAAATGAGATAGAAATGTTATACTTGGCCATTTATTTATTGATGAAAATGATCCAATATTACATATCTGTGAGTGGCAAAAGTATGTGAACCTTTATTTTCAGTATCTGGCGTGACCCCCTTGTACAGCAATAACTGCAGATAAACGTTTGCAGTAACTGTTGATCAGTCCTGCACATCGGCTTGGAGGAATTTTAGCCCGTTCCTCAGTACAGAACAGCTTCAGCTCTGGGATGTTGGTGGGTTTCCTCACATGAACTGCTCGCTTCAGGTCCTTCCACAACATTTCTATTGGATTAAGGTCACGACTTTGACTTGGCCATTCCAAAATATTAACTTTATTCTTCTTTAACCGTTCTATGGTAGAAGGACTTGTGTTTAGGGTCATTGTCTTGCTGCATGACCCACCTTCTCTTGAGATTCAGGAGATTCAGTTCATGGAGATGTCCTGACATTTTCCTTTAAAATTCGATGGTATAATTCAGAAATCATTGTTCCATCAATGATGGCAAGTCGTCCTGGACCAGATGCAGCAAAACAGTCCGAAACCATAATACTAGCACCACCATGTTTCACAGATGGGATAAGGTTCTTATGCTGGAATGCAGTGTTTTCCTTTCTCCAAACATAACGCTTCTCATTTAAACCAAAAATTCTATTTTGGTCTCATCTATCCACAAAACATTTTTCCAATAGCCTTCTGGCTTGTCCATTTGATCTTTAGCAAACTGCAAAGGGGCAGCAATCTCCTTTGTTCATGCCATGATACACTTCCACAAACATGTGTTGTGAAGATCAGACTGTGATAGAGCCCTGTTCTTTACATAAAACTGAATGCTCACTCACACCTGATTGTCATCCCATTGATTGAAAACACCTGAAGTCTTCTGTTGTGTTGACTCGGTCCCTCAGGCTTCCTAGGGGTCATCTAACCAACTTCACTTGAGCAACTGAGAAAGAGGCACCTAAGACAGATATCAATAATACTATGAATATGATAAAACCACCACATGAAAAAATATATGAATAAATATTAATACTGCATATACAATGAAAATTGAGTCATGGAAAGAGTGATGAAAGAGATTTTCAAAAATGAGAAATGACACAGCAGTTATTTTCTGAAAACCAAAGTATATAAAAGAGAGACACTCCGGTAGTGTGACAGAGTGTATGTGTGTGTGTGAGTGTGTGAATGTGTGAATGTGTGTGAGCGCGTGTTTCACTGGTGTGTGTGTGTGTGTGTGTAGAAGAATCAGTATTTCTATTACAGAAAGGAGAGAGAATATTAGTAAAATGATCAAATATTTATTATTTACAGTTTTAATTAAGAACAACTGAAAATGTGTATAAATAATTGTTAAAACTGGAAACTGATCAGTTTAAAGAAATCTGCACATTGTGTAGTTGTAACACGCTGGCTGCGTCTGAAATGGTGTACTACCTACTACACAGTAGGCGAACAGCAGTACACCAGAGGGGTACTAGTTATGTCCGAATTCTCAGTAGGAGAGAAATACCCGGATGGTGTACTGCTTCCGGTGAGATTTTGCAGCGTGCAACCGATGGACACTACGCGAGTCAAAAATCCCATAATGCAACAGGACTGGTGCGGACGAGCTCAGAAAAAAATGGCGGAAGACAGCGCGTCGGCTCTTTTTAAATATTAAACCTTGGTTAAACAGGACTTGTTTAACAATACCCGAATAAATTATTAACTTGTTGAAGGTTTAAACAAGAAAACAGTTGTCACAGCGTTTGAACCTTTTTTATGATCTCCACATGCCTTAGCCGGCCAAGCTAACGGCAACGAATTTACCTCAGTCTGTTAACCCCGCCCACTTTACACTACTAATTCAGTTCACTTTCCTGATCTGCGTTTTGCTGTGTAGAAGGTTCAAGATTTTGGAATTAAATGTACTGAAGTATTTTTCTTAAAATTTCATTGTGAAATGTTGTACTTCATATTGTATTCAGTAGATTGTGAGTTTTTGTATGTTTGTTTCTGTAGGCTGTTCTCTCTCTGCTGATAATCCAACAATCACAGGACACACAGGTGGTTCAGTGCTGTTCCCCTGCTCCTGCTCTGACCTGAACACCAAACCTCAGAGATTCACCTGGGAGACCTTCAGAACAGGACGTGCGACAGAAGTGTTAAATGATGAACACTACCATGGCAGACTTCAGCTGTTTAATCACATTTCTCCTGCTAATCTGTCTCTGCTCATATCTGACCTGAGAGAAGAGGATGCGGCAGAATACAGGTGCAGCACTGAGAAGGACCACAGAGACATCAGGCTTAATGTTAAAAGTAAAGTATTTAAATACACAATAAAAGTTGATATTCAGTGACAACAGACTTGATCAGTGTTCAAATGAATTATAATTAAATATGTAACAAAAAGTCTTCTCCATTTACCATAACTGAGGATTTTACTCTAAAGAGTCATATTGTGACAAAATATAAATCAAGTTATAAATAATAGTAAATACTGATTCTGGGTATCAGACTGGCCTGAAACTTTGGGTTGGTATTTGATTGGATTTGACATATTTCCCAGTCTAATCTATGATTTATTTTGGTAACACTGTACTGTTTACAGAGCTACATTACACCAGTAGAATGGTGTTAATATGTGTGTAAATGTGTATGTGATGGTGCACCCTCTCCAGGGTGTACCCCGCCTTGTGCCCCATGCTCCCTGGGAGAGGCTCCAGGTTCCCTGCAACCATGAAGGATAAGTGGTATAGAGGATGTCCAGTAAAGAAATAATAGTGACACATGTAGAACTCAGTCAGAGGCCGACTTACCATTAGGCAAACGTTGGCAATTGCTACCAAGGGCCCCCAAAACACTGCATGAACTTGTAGTTAAGAAAGTTTTATTTTTACTTTTCTCTAATTAATTATGTTTTTCTAAAAATCCATACACTAAAATGCCATCAGAATGCTTAATTTATGAGTGTATCAACGCTCGTGCATACAGCGGCGACGTCACGTGTAGTGTACAGACAGAGTAAAAATGAAGTGAAGCAGCGGTGCTGAAAAAAAGAGTGGGAGGAAAGCAAAAAGTTTTTTTTATCAAAGCCTGTAAAGTGTTTTAAATTAACAGATTGTGCCTTTTGTGTGAAGACAAGGCTCTAGCATCACAGCCAAAGAACAGCAAGGCTGGGACAGGCAGCAGGGTTCATTCTCTCTCTCTCTCTCTCTCTCTCTCTCCCTCTCTCTCTCTCTCTCTCTCTCTCTCTCTCTCTCTCACTCTCACTCTCTCCCTCTCTCTCCCCATATGAAGCTGAACTCTGCAGACATGATCATATGTGAGTTTAATGTCACATGATGATAGTGTGCCATTCAGATGTGGATACATGTTCAGTGCTACTTCAAATAAATATGTTTAAATATTACCACAATTTAGAAAAAATAAGAATATTTGAATAAGCTGCTGTCCTACTGTAGCATACAGCAACTTACTGTTTGCTCTTGGTTAGTGGTCATAGTGAAATAGACTTATTTATTAATATAGGCCTATTATCAAGATTAATTTCATAATGTTAATATTAGAAAATAAAATGCATTATTATTATTATTATTATTATTATTATTATCATTATTATCATTATTATGTTATATTATAGTAGTAGTAGTAGTAGTGGTCTATTTTGGGGGGTTAAATGATTAGATGTGGATTCATGTTAGTGCTAAAATAAAAAGATTCAGTCCTGATTGAGGAGTTGTACAGCTGAGTGGGGCAGCTCTCCTACACTGCACCCAGATGATGCCCCCTGACTAGCTAACATGCTGTCTTGATTGTTTTATATTCTTTGTCACACTGTTCTTCTGTTTCTGTTTGCCTATTTTACAAATATGACTTGATATCTGTTCAGTGCTACTTCATATAAATGTGCTTAAATAGCATTTATGTTTCTGTATTGTTATATTTTTATGCTAGTAACTGGTGTTAAAAATTGGTCTAACCATCAATGAACCGGGGTGTTATGATGTGGCATGTTGTGGGCCGGGTGTGGTGGTCCGCTAAGGGCCAGAAACTCTAGGGCCACTTTTTGGTCCCAGTTCACCCCTGATTATTGCTATTAATGCTGAATAAGAACACATGCTGAAAATGTAAATGTCAATGTTAAAACACTGAAATGAGGGCCCCATTTCTACATTTTGCCTAGGGTCCCTAAATCACTAAATCTGCCCTTGAACTCAGTTCTTTGTTACACCATAGAGCTGAGTTTTTGATGCAAAAAATTTGGAGAATCTATTACTTCAATGGGGCTAAGCCAAGTCATCTCCTAGCTCTTAGGCTGAAGAACAGTGAAAAATATTCAAATATTATGGCAATTCAAACTCCAAATGGCTTGATAAGTGAACCCAAAGGAATTAATACAGAATTTAAATCTTCTTATTAGAAATTATGTCAATCTGATTTGGCTTTTTGTGAGATGGCATGTAATGACTTTCTTCAAGCTCTCACTCTTCCATATCTATCTGATGATGATAGATAGAATGTGCACTTCTGAATGTTCCAATTTCATTAGAAGAATTAAAGGTAGCTCTTATAGCCATGAAGAAGGGGAAGTCATTGGAATGGGATCAAATCCCTTCAGAATTATATCTTACTTTTTGGGAAGAGATGTGGTTGTTAAATACAATTAATCACTCTATTCGAGAGAGCTCTTTCAATTATAGTGCTAGTATGGTCAGTATTACTCTGCTGCCTAAGCCTGACAAGGAATTGACTCAATGTTGGAATCACAGACCACTGTCTCTTTTAAATAGTGACATCAACTTCTATGCTAAAGTTCTAGCTTTCCGTTTAGATATCTTTATGACCAAGTTGGTGCACAGTAGTGTTGGGTCGAGTCCACTTTTGTCAAGTTCGAGTTGAGACTAAGTCCTTAACCAATTGAGTCCAAGTCCAAAAGGAGCCGAGCTAGACTTAAGTCCGAGTCCTTAATGGCCGGGTCTGAGTCGAGTCCGGCCGAGTCCAGAAAGTAATTAAATTGAAAAAATATTTGAAATTGCAATTCTCAACACTGAACTGTTAAATTAATATTGGAATCTTCACAAACCAATGGCAACATAAATGTAACAAAAAAATAGAG
Organism: Ictalurus punctatus; assembly: GCF_001660625.3. Lineage (NCBI taxonomy): Eukaryota > Metazoa > Chordata > Actinopteri > Siluriformes > Ictaluridae > Ictalurus > Ictalurus punctatus. The sequence continues at coordinate 4,969,878 of NC_030417.2, forward strand.
CTCTCCCAAGACCTTCACAACCTTATTGTTGCAAAACATATTGATGGAAACAGATACAGACATATTTCAAAACTTCTGAGTCTTTCAGTAAGCACCATAGGGGCCATTATCCACAAGTGGAAGCAGCATCACTCCATCATCAACCGGCCATGCACAGGAGCTCCTCACAAGGTTTCTGACCAGAACAGTCGACAGAAGAGTAGCCCAAGAGCCAAGAACCACTCGGAAAGAGCTCCAGAAACACTTGGCGGCAGCAGGTACCATCGTCACAGAGAAAACAATAGGCTATGCCACAAGACACCATTACTGAAGAAAAGGTATGTTGAAGCTTAGTTAAAGTTTGCTACAACTCATTTGGACAAGCCTATGAAATACTGGGAGAGTGTAGTCTGGTCAGACGAGAGCAAAAATTTCCTTTTTGGCTGTCATACTACACACCATGTTTGGAGAAGAAATGGCACTATGTTTAGAAGAATGGGACAAAAATCACACCTGAATACTGCGACCCATTAATTTCTGCATACAGGAAGCGTCTTGAAGCGTCCACTAAGTATTAAATCCATTTCAGTTAGCGTGTTCAATACTTTTTTCCTGCATCATTCCACTTTATTACACATAACTTTATTTATGGACTTGGATTTATGTTTGGATTTCTTTATATTTCTGAATTTCTTGAGTTAATAATGATGTCTGGTGAAAATTTCATGTGAATCGCTTCATTGGAAATATATTTACTGAAAACGTTCAAGACTTATTTCTTCCTACTGTGTGTGTGTTAGGAGATTACATGAACCGTGGGTAGGTGGGGTGGAACTTAAAAAGGGTATCTTTGTACATTAACAATGTTTCCAATAGAAAAAAACGAAACTTCAACAAGCTCGAGGAAAACAGACACAACACCTCCATCAGAACCGCCTCAGAGTACAACCACAAACTCTCCACCTGCATCATCCTCAACAACCCTGGAACAAGGTAAACAGCAAACACAGCAGCCTCCCTCTAGGTGCCAAAACTTTCCATCAGCAATGAAAAAACACATCTGTATTATTACATTTATTAACATTTTGGTGTGTTTTATTACACAGTTTTCGGCATTCTGGCGGTTTTACTGTTGGTGATACCCGGTGTAGTGGCATTTATTTGTTGGAGACGCAAAGGTATAACACATGCGCACACACACACACAAAACAAATTCTGAGATTGATGAACTGAAAACCTGTAGAAGCAGCAGTACTTCTGTAAGTGTCTCTGGATAAGGAAAATGAAATTGTGTAGTTTCCACTAGAGGTGTGATTTCTGAGGTCTTTTCTCTCTTAGGAGGAAGATGTGGAGAGAACGTGATTACTGAAGGACGTCCGGACTGTAAGAGAAAGCAGAAGGATCAGGTTAGTGTACATGCAGGCCTGAGCTCAGCTGCATTTTTATTATTATCTTTAAGTCTTTGAATCAGAAGATAAATGACTGAAAAGGAGCTATAAAAATTCATCAAATTCTCCTCGTCCATCAGAGTCCTACTGTATTCTTAATTTAATCTCCATTTAATTCTGCATGGCTTCTACAGTAACAGTTATAGCAGATTTGTTTCTACCTTTAGAGATTTAGTTGTATTTGTGATACACTGCAGGTAACACACATGAAACACACATGCTTTCACTGAACAGTGAGTTATAGGAAAATATCTTCTGCTGCTTCTATCAGAACCACATGGGCAGTGTTTAGCTGAATGGTTGCGTCATTGGACCTCTCCTTGGAAGGTTGTGAGTTTAAATCCCAGTTCTGCTGCTGGACCCATGAGCAAGGCCCTTAACCCTCAGCTGCTCAGATATATAAAAGCACTAGAAATTGGTGTGTGTGTGTGTGTGTGTGTGTGTGTGTGTGTGTGTGTGTTATATGTATAATTTTCATGTTCTGTCTTTCCACAGACTGAACCTGGTGTTACTTACTCTACTGTAACCCACATGAACACAGCCGGAGCAGCACGGGTCCAGATCAACGCTGGAGACAAAACTGAATATGCCAGCATTCTAACAATCTAATCCACAGTAAATATCTAGAATAATACTGAATACATACAGTACATTAAATACACACCATGGTAAGCATGATAAACATGTTACTGTGACTTTTTTTATTTGACCATAAATAGCAGATTTAATCATATTTGTGTGCTGATGCTAATCCTGTAAATTATATTTTTAATGTTTGTGTCATTTATTATCATTTATTATTTTGTATAATTTGTTTTTTTATTTACATTTATGGCATTTAGCAGACGCCCTTATCCAGAGCGACTTACATTTATCTCATTTATACAACTGAGCAATTGAGTGTTAAGGGCCTCGCCCAAGAGCCCAACAATGGTAGCTTGGCAGTGCTAGGGCTTGAACTCCTGACCTTCTGATCAGTAACCCAGAGACTTTAACCACTGAGACACCACTTATATGTTCTAGAACGTTTTTGTCATCACCCTGATTTGCGTAAGACGACTGCTGTAGAAGTTCTTGTTTGTGACTGTCATGGGAAAGTCTCTCTGGACTGAATGTGTGTTTCTAAACTAGTTGTGGTGAAATTGTTGTGAAAACCTTATTGCATGTTAAATGGTGCATGATAGTGTGCTTGTTGAGTGTGGAGTATCACACAGTATTCTCTGTGCATGGCACAACTTTGTTTAACTTTGAGAAAGAAGAAGTAGCCATTTTCCCATCAGTCCCCACTGCCCTGACCACAGTCTTGCAGTGCCTCTGACATGCTGAGTGTCTCACAGTGGCTCTGAAGTACCATGAGAACGCTAGTTATGAACGCAACTGTGGTTTTATAAACTGCTAATACTTGTCAGAGGCGTGTGTATGACCTTGCAGCAAAGTCATGAAGTGACATGATTGTAATTTAGCATTCTGCAGAATCTTGTAAAGAGGGACCTTAAAGGACTCTAGCACATGTGAGGAGGGGAATTGCTGTTACACCTGCTGTCGGTCCTTAATAATGTCTGCCACTTGTCAGAGTGGCAGTGAACCAGCCTCATGCTGATGAATTGTGCAGCTTGTTCCACTGTGAGACCAAGTGCTGGAAATAGGCATCGTGCATGAACCGCTGACATGAACCAATCCTGTGGTTGCATGGCATAGATTACATGAGACACCCTTAGCATTCAGTCTTTCAGCACAGAGCAAATCTCAGTTTGCCTGGAACATAGCATCCTCTTTTCCATGAAGAGAAGAAGTGAAGGAAACATATGGACTATGGCTTATAAACAACATGGTGCAGCTATAGGGTTTATTAATTTATTTATTAATTCATCTTCAGTAACTGTTTTATCCTGGTCAGCGTTGTCATGGATTCGGACCCTGTCCCAGCAACACTGGGCACAAGTTGGGAGAATTCAGATGGGACGCCAGTCCATCTCAGGGCACCATTCACACACATTCACACCCAAGGGCAATCTAACATAGTAAACGTGCATGTTTTTAGACAGTGGGAGGAAACCGCACACACAAACACAAGGAGGACGTGCAAACCTCTGCACAGACATTAACATGATTTCATTTAATGATCTATAAGGATCTTGTTGAATGCACAATCATGTCTACACTCTTTTATTTTCTGTTTGTCATATTCTAAGTCTTCCAGGCATCTCACCAGGTCTAAACATTTTTTTGTTTTCTTTACATTAAGTTTCTCGCTCTTCTTGGGTTGCTTATGCACACACTTCTTAAATAATATAATATTCTCATCATTTGAAAATATATTAAAGCTTTTACTTGAAACATTTGTAAAATTCGTGTAGCTTGTTTGTAGCTTATATAATTTCCTACTATTTGCAGTGATAAAAATAAATAAAAAATTATAGTGGCGCATGATATTTGAAAGTTTTATTGTAGCACAATCACATCCCTAATATTTTCACATAAATAAATACATTTGAAGCACAGAATTTTATCAGAATCATAACGGATTTAAATTATGAAACCAACAGCCACGTATTTCTGGCTGCAATAATTACAGCACACCACCAGATGTCGCTGCGGTCTAGGTTTTCAATGCTCCAAAACTTCAGCTCAATCAGGAAGAAGTATCAAGATTTTTTTTTTTATTAGTTCACCATTTTGTGAAATCTTATTTATACATGGAAAAAGTTTGATTGAAATGTAACTTCTTTAAAGATTTGTAACTAATGTGCAATTATTAAAAAATTAATTTGTTAGAAGAGGAGGACTTTATGAAAGACATTTTCTGCTTGCTGTAAATAAAGGATCAAAATTGCTCTTATAACAATCTAGGCTGGATAACATTAATATGAGAAAAGCTGGGAGAGAAAACTATGTTTTGATTCAATCAAACTTTTTATCCCTCAGATAAATAAACAATTTAGAGATAAATGTGGAGCAGATTTTACCATTAAAGAATTGAACCACGCAGTTAACTGCCTTTGATAAACTGATAAATCTCTTGGGCTTGAAATATCAATCTGCTATCTTTTACAGATATTTCTGGAGCTCCTTATGAGAACTTTATTGTTCACACTTTTTAAGCCAGGAAAAATAATCACCCTATAACTCTGTTAAACACAGACTATAAAATGTAGACTCATATCTATGATTCTCATCTAAAGAAAAAGGTCTGACACAGGTAATCAGTGAGACACAATCTGGCTTTATGAGACAAAGATCAATACATAATAATATCCGTTTAGTACAAGATCTTCCTGATGATAGTGGTGAGTTTGTAGACGATGGGTTTGTTCTGTTTCTTGACTTTTATGAAGCTCCTGATACAACAGAGCATTAGTTTATGGTTACAGCACGTATGCTAGATTATTGAAACTATATTATAATACAAATGATTGCATTTCTTTATTACAAGGATCCTCACATCTTTTGAAATCAGTGGAGGTATTAAACAATGCTGCCCAGTATAGTTAAAGCCATTCCACTAGTACTTTTAATAATGGTGAAAAATGTTCAGTTCTACAACTGCCTTAACATTGCACTCGTCATACATGGATGTGAAATTCTGGAAACATCGTCTCAAACAGGTCATTAAAGAAGTATGTTTGGTAAAGTTTTACATCCTGTATCAAGTAAAAGAAACTTAATTTTGGATTTATTTCCTGAAATTGAATGTAGGAAGTGTCAGACAGAGTACACTGGCTTTCCTGTTCCTGCAAATGTTTTTAAAAAATCATTTTAAAGTCTTAAATAATGTGTATTTTACAAATGATTAGTTAGGAAAGATGTTTAATTTTGACCATAACAGCTGCATCTTTTGTGATGAGCATATAGAAACATCTGACCATCTATTCTCTGAGTGTAGTTTTGTTAAAACTTTTCGGGAGGACATACCGTATCTAAACGCCTAGACACAAAACACATCAAATAAATAAGACAACGTCATATTGTGTTTGGTATGTTAATGAAAGACAAAAAAGCTGAACTACTTGTTAAGCATTTATTGCTTTTGGGAAAGTTTTGGTACACAAGTTGAAATATATGAAGTCCTGGTTTACGTCTTTCAAAAAAGAATTATTTATTTACTTAGAATCACTCAAAATAATGAAAAAGAAAACACTGCAACCGAAAAAGTTAAATCCTTGTTTCATGAATTATTATTATTATTATTATTATTATTATTATTATTATTTAGAAGACCCCTATGGTTAAGGGAAGGAAAAAGGTCTTCTTCCTCTTCTTTCTTGGTGCTATGGTGCCTGGTTCGTGGACTTTACACTCTTTGTTGTTAGGATGTTTTGCAGTGTTGTTTGAAAATGTTTCATCTTCATTAATTAAAATAAATAAATAAATATAATAAAATAAATTTAAATTGTGAATTCCTGTTTGTGTAGAGGAGCGGAGGGATGACGTCATTTTGTAAAGCCAAAACCCGGAAACGAGTTAGCATTTTAGTGCTTCCGGTTCCATCGTCCCGAAGTCAAAAGCCTGAAGTGGTGAACACAAGCTCAAAATATTTTCACGTTTTATTCTACCACATAAAATACACCAGTAATACCCTACTCGTGATTTTTTAAAGCTTTTACGTGTATTTGGAAAAGGCGGTTGCTAAATGGGACTACAGACGTTGTCTGAGACATTAAACGTCCTCACGCCGAACAGGAAAAAACTTTGCAGATAAACTGGTTCAGGTTTGTTGTGCACAATTCCAAAAAAATATGGGGATGAAGATTCATCCACAGAGTAAATCTGTATTATGGAAAGTGTTTTTTAATCAAGTTTGGAAAAGTTGTCGGAAGCTTGGTGATGCAGTCGTTGAGGTCGCGCGACCGTGGTGTAGTTCGTTTATAGCATATGGTTAGCATTGTATTTCTGGGGGTTGTATTTAGGCTTCAAAACTTCATAAAAGTTGTGTTCATTTGTGAAAATGATCTTAATGGACAAAACGTGTTAGTATTGTTCACTTTTGTTGATCACAGAGCTTATTTTTTGCAATAATCCAAAAGCCTATGGGAAAATCCTGTTAGGTTTTTGTCGAGGGAACCAGTGTGATGCTAACTTCCGGATTCCGGTACAAACAACATCATCCCTGCGCCACTCTGTGAACTCAACCGATAACAACCTGGCTCGCAAAATAAATAAATAAAAAATGCACCCAGTCACAATTCTGTGTGTTTCACCATCAGAGCAAAACTAGCCAGTCTAAATCCTCCATGCTTCGCATGTGACATCAGAGTTATCCAATCACAATCTTGAATACGAGAGCGGTTATTTACATCTGTACCCATATTCCGATGAATCCCGCCTCCAGCGCTGTGATTGGTTAACACCGACCCATTTTTGCGCTCCGATTGGCTGTTCGGGTTACAGTCTAATCCTGAATACGAGTGGAATAAAAATAACAACACGTCTGAATTTGAAGCAGCGAGATACTCGGTCCAGTCTGTCAAACTCCGGCAAGTGACATTTTCTCTCAGTTTAATATCCCAGTGACACAACAAGAGCTTAAAGTTTAAAGGTTTGGTGAAATTATGAGCTCTGTTTGAAGAATGAATGTTAGTTAGACATAATGGCAAAAAGAAAAAAAATGAAGGCACCAAGTTAGCAACACAGTTAAAATGAGTTAGTAAGGAGTAAGAGGTTAGTAAGGAAGCAAACTAGTGACCATAGTATTAGTCTAATCTATCTTTCATTCATTCTTAACCCAGATCAAACTTTATAATGATAGAAAGCTGATAAACATGTAGTCCATTCAGGTTTATTCATTCATCCAGAGGACGTTATGCCAATACAGAAAAAACAGCCTAGCAAACTTATAATATTACTTTATAACCTCTATTATTTACCCAACATCTTATTGCTATCAAAAGCTTCCTACTGAAGCTACACATTTTATTTTTTAGGTACATATAATCACTTTTGTACGTATACAATCCTGAATCTTTATACTGTTTTGCTGTACACAGTTTGTCAGCCACCTTCTTGTCCATCAGTAGAAAGGAACCACCGGTGATCAGAGATGACGGACCGCTCACAGCACAGCCGTCACACTCTGTACACTTACTTACCACTTTATTATTTATGATACCTACCTTGTTTGTACACCTGCGTGTACAGTTAGAGAGAGTAGTTTGTGTTGCTGTGGGGTATGTATGGTGTGTATGGGGCAGCACTGCCTCCAGGGTCACTGGTTCAATCCTGAGCTCAGGTTAATGTATGTGTGGAGTGACGCAGGTTCTGCTGAGATCTTTACGCTTACCCTTTTTTCCTGTTTCTAACACAACAACTTCGGGAACCGATTGTTCACTTGCTGCCTAATAAATATATCTCACCCCTTGACAGGTGCCATTGTAACGAGATAATCAATGTTATTCACTTCACCTGTCACTGGTTTTAATGTTATGGCTGATCGGTGTGTGTGTGTATATATATATATATATATATATATATATATATATATATATATATATATATATATATTGCGTAATATATCTACAACTATACTATAGTATGGTACGATTGTACTATACTTTATACTTCTACAGCTAGTAAGGAAACATCTGAGATTCAGTCATGTCCCGGTCGAATTCACATCATTGTATATCCTCACAGGCAGCAGCGACGCCCAGAAAAAAGACCAGAACAAAGAAGCATAAGAAAGAACGAAAGAAACGCAGATCGTCATCGTCCTCCAGTGAGGATCAGGTAAGGATGGGGAGATTCTTAAAGCATTACATGTTTGAAATTGTTCATTCCTGCCTGTTCTTCATTATTATATGTTGTTTTGGGGGACAGAGGACAGAGAGAGACGCAGAAGCAGTCGCAGGGACAAAAACAAGCATGTGAGCAGGTGAGGTTAGGTATTTATCTTCACCTCAGCCTCAGAATCTCGTAGCTGATGATGGTGTACTATGCTGAAGTTTTGTATTTAGTATACCGGACACTTTAATAAGAACACCTGTACACCTACTCATGCATACAATTATCCAGTCAGCCAGGCTTAAGTTTGGGATTCCATGATTAAAAACAAAAACTCGCTCTTAAAGAAAAACACAGTTATGTATATCACATTTTGTCAGCAATGAAGTTCGTTAAGACTTCGGACTTTCTTTTTCAGGCTTGTTGTTACGACGCTTCTACTGAGTGCACAGAAACCAGTGATAATGATTATGAGGTTAGTTTAATGGAATTGTCCATCCCTTAGAATGAAGACTGTGTGTGTTTTTGGGCGTCACGTTGTTCTGTTACGACTGTAGATGCAGATAGTTGAGGAGCTGCATCTGGCTCGCTCCAACAGACAACTGCACGTGAAGGTGGAGAAGAGTTACGGAGAGCTGACCAGCATGGACGTAGACCCGGCAGACGAGAGCGCCACCATTGCACTCAGTAATGTCACCACTGGGTAAATGGGCGTGCATGAAAACCTACAATCGAGTCGAGTTTGAAAATGAAATGCAACGCATCGCAAATACAGTTGTGCCCAAAAGTTTACACACCCCTTGTTGAATCTGCAAAATCTTAATACTTTTAAGAAAATAAGATGGATCATAAAAATTCCGTGTTATTTTTTATTTAGTACAGTCTTTAATAAGCGTTTTCACATAACAGATGTTTACATATAGATAATAGCTGAATTTATAAAAATTACCCCGTTCAAAAGTTTACATACACTTGATTATTAATACTGTGTGTTGTTACCTGGATGATCCACGGCTGTGTTTATGTTTTGTGATGGTTGTTCACGAGTCCCTTGTTTGTCCTGAGCAGTTAAACTGCCCACTGTTCTTCAGAAAAATCCTCCAGGTCCTGCACATTCTTTAGTTTTCCAGCATCTTCTGCATGTTTGAGCCCTTTACAACAGCGACTATATGATTTAATATCCATCTTTACACACCGAGGACGACTGAGGGACTCGTACACGACTATTACAGAAGGTGCAAAAGTTCACTGATTCTCAAGAAGGCAACACGATGCATTAAGAACCAGGGGGGTGTAAACTATTGAACAGGATGATCAGTGTAAATTGTTATTTTTTTGTCTTCTGAGAAACATGTAAATATCTTATTTAGCTTCTGAAGGGCAGTACTAAATGAAAAAATAAGATCTTTAAACAAAATAATTTAGACAGATCATCCTGTTCGAAAGTTTACACCCCCTGTCTCTTAATGTATTGTTTTGCCTTCTTGAGCATCAGTGAATGCTTGCACCTGATATAATAAGGAGTACGTGAGTAAAAATGTGTGTGTATGACTATGTTTGAGCATACTAAACTCTACTGGACTCTATTGTACTCACTTGCACAAACTATTAGACCAAATCTAGATGTGTCCATGTAGGCTAGCGCTTTGCTGTTTCATACGTGTGTGTGTGTGTGTGTGTGTGTGTGTGTGTGTGTGTGTGTGTGTGTGTGTGTGTGTGTGTGTGACATCTCAAGGTCAGAAACAGCAGCAGGACCTCCTCATTGTGCTCGACACCAATGTTCTCCTCAGCCACCTGGACTTTGTGAAGAGGATTAGACCCCATGGACTTGGAGGTAGGAAGACAGTGGTCACATGCTCAAGTATGAGAGCGACTGATATTGATTTTTTTTTTTTTATAACCGATCCCGATTATTTGCATGTTTACATGCCCGATAACCTATATCCAGAACCGGTATTTATTTACTGTTTTACTTCTGTTTTTGACACAAAGATAACACCACCACTGAGCTGAACAAACCGTTTTATTTATAACAATTTTGTCAATTTCACTTCCTCCTTGCATACAAAATAAAACAACTCTTATTTATACATGAATAAATAAAATGGTCTATAAGTGTGCAAAAAATAAAGTGCACTGTTACTAAAGTGTCGTTTTTTTCTTTTTTCTTTTTTTCTTTTTTTAAATAAAAGCTTTGATGAGATCAACAGATTACATGATTGTGTGAGTTCGTCTCTATTTCCTAAACTACAGAGCAAGCATTTATGTAACACATCTCGTTTGTGCATTAATGGCTGTTATGTTAAATAAAGTTCATCAGTTATTTAAAGCAAGTATACTTTACCTGTGCATGTCGTTGTTGAATCGTCTCCCCTCAGATTTAGTGCTGCAATCACGGTCCTGCTCGCAATCTCAAAACGGCCACAAGATGGCGCCATTTATTAATTCTAAATAGTATTCTAAAAAGATCTGAAATTGGGATTACAGATTGTACGATTACAGATTAGATCTTGTTTTTCTCAGGCATCCTAGTCCGCAAATTTGTTGGACGAGTAACCAATAAAACTCACCATTATGAGGAGAATTCACTTTGCTTTTAAGCACGTGTATCAGAACTCTTTCAGTAGATGGAATTTGAACTGGAATGAAATGAAGCTCTTGGCCTGTATCTGTGTGATTTGATGCACTCTGCTGATGCCACGTGATTGGCTGATTGCATCACTGCATGAATGAGCATAAATGTTCCTAATAAAGTGGTCAGTGAGTATGTCTGCTTTAGTACGTGGGTGGGTGGTGTCAACATCCTCTATAAAGAAGAGTGAAAGATGATATACTTGAATTACTTCTACTACTAATATTTGACAAATACAAAAGAAATCTAGTTATATATTTATTAATTAGAATACTTGGTTCAGGGTAGGGGTTTTTTATTTGGTGAGCCTTTCAATGCAGAAAACTGTTTTAGTGTTTAGTGTATTTTTATTTTGCATTTTGGACAGTTTTTCCATTGCTCTAGTACTACAACACTACTATTATTGATATAAAGAGAAAAAATATGTAAACTTGATCATTCAGATTTAAACAGTATTTGATTTTTGACAGCAAGGAGATCGGGTTTAACTGGTTAAGTATCTCTTTCTGTGCTGCAGCTCTGGGGTTCCCGACGCTGCTGGTTCCCTGGGTGGTTCTACAGGAGCTGGACTCGTTAAAAAGCAGGAAACTGTCAAAGGCCAGCTGTGGACTACATCTACACCTCCCTGAAGAACCAGGAGCTGCGTCTCTGGAGCCAGTCCATGCAGCAAGTGTCTCATGCTGCCTGTGTGCTGCTGATTTTTTGGGTTTTGTGGGTTTTTCATTTGTTCTTTGTATGAATGCATGCAGCAGCTCACCAGGTGATGGCGCTGTTTGTTAACATTGTTTCAGGCAGGCTGAACGTGGAGGATAATGACGATCTGGTGCTGCAGTGCTGTCTCCAGTACAAGACGTTGTATCCAGAGGGCACTATCATGCTGTGCACGTAAGCTGTACATTCAAGACTCAGAATTGTTCAGGCATCTTTAGGAGGACATCTTTGGGGGTCACATCTGGAATTGTTTGCTAATCACGCGTTCAACAAAAGACCTTGTTTTTATCTTCTGATTTGCTCACAGTGGCCTGCTGGACACCTTTGGATATTTGAATAGTGCTTTTAACAATAAACAATATCACAATAGACAATAATCTGTTATGAGCATTTACATTTTTAATGAGAGAGAGAGAGGGAGAATTGTTAATGGAATAAGTAAAAATAAAGAAATAAATAAATAAAATGGATTTGATTGAGGTATTAACACAACATATCTGGTGTAACTTTAGTAGTAATAAGGGATGTCACAAATGTTTTATTTAGCTCTGTTTGTGTTTAAATCGCAGCCCTGATATCGGATTGTGCTGTTATAATTCATTATATTCTAAAAAGTCAAACAGTCCTGAAGCATATTATGAAGAATAGTCCTGGGATAGTCTGATCTAAGTATGAGTGCAGCAGCAGTTCTTAGGTACAAATGTACAAAGGTGAGATTATCCACTGAGATTACCCTGAGGTTTAACTCTGAACTGTTTTTGGTTCTTTTTTGTTTTTGACTTTTTCTTTCATCGTTTCCATTATTTTATAGCAACGATAAGAACCTGTGCAGTAAAGCTCTGCTGAGCGGAGTCAAGGCCCTGATTAATGGGCGTTCCCTAAAGTGGTTCTCATCCTATTTATATAGGAGAACCTTTGCTGTGGAATTAGTGAGCTCTATTTCCTGCTCTCAGCCTATCTCATCTGGGGTTCCTCGAGGTTCTTGTCTTGGCCCTGTGCTGTTTTCTCTATATATGCTCCCTTTGGGATTAAACTCTCAAACACAGTGTAGCATATCATTGTTATGTAGACCATACCCAGTTGTATCTGCCTCTGAAATGTAATGATAACTCCAAACTGTCACGTATCAGGAAACTCTGGACTCCAGTTCCCATCAGCCACTGCTCTACATGTACATGACCACCTGCACCTGATTCACGTTTCTGTTAATGAGCATTCTTGTGTGTATATAGCCACTGTCTGCATCGTTTCTCTGTCTTTCGTTGTCTTAGACTTCCGTGTTCCATGTCACTGTGTTTTGTTTCATGCCATAGTGTTTTGCCTAGTTGTCTTAGTGTCTTTGTTTTGTTGTGTATTTGTTTAATAAACGTTCTTATCTGCGATTGCTTCCGAACCCATCCTTGATTTGTGACAGAACGAAAGACCTTCAGTCAGAAGCAGCAGTTTGCCAGGATGGACGACTGGAGTGTCAGGATGCCACCGATGTTAGTGGAGTACTTCGCCACGCTATGCCAAGAGGCGGAGGAGTACCAAGCTGTGCTACGAAAGCAGCAGGACGCCAGGAATTACCTGGCCTTCAACTCACCTCCCATGTTCATGACGGACTACGCCATGCCACACCAACAGGAGGGGGAGTCTGCGGTCAGGGCTAATACCATCTCCCACCCTCCCTCCCCTATTATGGATCTCATTCAGCCTGCCCGCTCTGCCGAGGACGTCGCTCCGCCTTCCTGTTCCGCCGAGGACATCGCTCCATCTTCCTGCTCGGCCGAGGTGGTCGCTCCGCCTTCCTGCTTAGCCGAGGTCGTCGCTCCGCTGTCCTGCTCGGCCGAGGTCATCGCTCCGCCGTCCTGCTTTGAGGAGGACGTCGCTCTGCCTCCATGTTCAGCTGAAGACGTCATTCCTCTTTTTTGCTGCGTGCCATATGTCACTCCCCCTTCCTGCTCCACGGAGGACATCATTCCCCTCTCATGCTCCACGGAGAACCTCGCTCCTCTCCCAGGCCTCGCGGGGAACTTCGCTCCCCTCTCCTGTCCTGCGGAGGTAGTTGTCCCGCTGTCCTGCCATGCAGACTTCGCTCTGAGCTCCAGGCCCGCTGGGGGCGTTGCACCTTTTTTTTGCTCCGCTGAGGAGGCCATACAGTCTCCTGGTTCTTGGGACATTTTACGCAGGGGGTCTGGACCGCCAGATGGAGGGGGTGCATGTTTGGGCGCTCCGGGAGTAGCGCCCTGGGGCGGGTTCTGTCATGTATCAGGAAACTCTGGACTCCAGTTCCCATCAGCCACTGCACTACATGTACATGACCACCTGCACCTGATTCACGTTTCTGTTAATGAGCACTCTTGTATATATAGCCACTGTCTGCACTATTTATCTGTCTTTCGTTGTCTTAGACTTCCGTGTTCCAGGTCACTGCATTTTGTTTCATGCCATAGTGGTTTGCCTAGTTGTCTTAGTGTCTTTGGTTTGTTGTGTATTTGTTTAATAAACGTTCTTATCTGCGATTGCTTCCGAACCCATCCTTGATTCATGACACAAACTTGCATCTCTGCTTGATTATTTGGATGAAATAAAGGTGTAGATGGCATCCAGTTTTTTGCAGCTTAATGAGTTGAAATCTGAAATGGTGTTTTTTGGTCCATCAAAGTTAGCCAGACAGCTTTCTCTACATCTGGGCCCTTTAGCCACCATTGTTAGGAATGTTTGGTGAGGAACCCTGGTGTGATTTTTTGATTCTGAGGTGAAATGTGAAAAACAAATAAATTTTCCAAGAATCCTTTCTCATAGTATGAATTTCTTGCTTGGTTCCTCTGATTTTCTGTACACACCTGTCTTGTCTTTCCCCTGATTGGTTCTCATATGTAAGTTCTGTGTTTTCCCTCCTTAGTAGCATTTGTTTTACTGAGTAGTTATTATCTGATGTATTCTGCATGCTAGATTCTTGTTTTGTACCCTTTCTAAATTTCTGGTTTTTGTTTGGTTTGTTTTTATTATTTATTTATCTTGTGAGCAAACCTAATGAGCCCAATGAACCTAATTATCTGTCGACCAGCTGTAGTAGCAACTTTATAGCACAAGATGTCGCTATTTAGCCGCTTAGCCATAGCTCACTTCCGTCTACTGGTGTGTGGGACTCGGTCCATCAGGTTTCCTAGGGGTCATCTAACAATCTTCACTTGATATCATAAAGTATAGAAACATTAATGCGAGGAGAAACTTTACACATTCAAAACACTTAGATTAATTTATAATGCATTCATTTGTTTATTTAGGTAAAATTTCATCTAAAGAAAAGGCTACAAGCAAGCATTAAGAAAATGATGCCTAAGAAAGATAACAATGCTGATACTATGAAGTAAGATAAAACCACCACATGAGATAAAATATCAAATTTTTTTTTTTTTTTTTAGAATAAATATTAATGCTGCATATAAAAAGTAAATTGAGTCATGGAAAGAGTGATGAAATCACTCTTCAAAAAGAAAAAATGAGACAGCGGTTGTTGTGGTTTCCTGATAATCACACTATATAACAGAGACACTCAGGCAGTGTGAGTGTGTGTGTGTTGTCACTTTAAGGGACTGGTGTGTGTGCAGAAGAATCAGTAATGATGAAGTGCTTGTATCTTTTGTCTGTTGTGTTTCACGTCGCTGCAGGTGAGTGAAGTTATTTTCTATTTTCTATTACAGAAAGGAGAGAGAATATTAGCCAGTTCTTAGTTCAGCTGCTTTGTGTTTAGTTCATGTGGTTTCTGTCCAGACTGGGTTTACAGTAGGCCATAGTTCAGCCCTGTTCCTGAACAACCAAACTGTCCAAAGACAGCAGTAATCTTTATACACAAGGTAAACATACACGTCATGCCTTGTGTTATAATCTCCTTATTTAGACCTGTTCAGCTTTGATCATGTGGATTTTTTCTTCCTGATTAACTTCAGTCTAAAATGTACTGATGAAGAGAGGTGGGTGAATGAATAAGGAGGAATCTACAGTGAGATTATTTTACATCCCTATAATACTTACAGTGTATGTTTTTACACATTTACTGAATTACATCTCTCACAATCTCTGTCTTAGTGAATGTATCTATAATAACTCAAATAAAGTGTAATAGAAAAGTTATTTTCCTGTAACCTGTACGTCACTTCTTCATTCTGGTCTTAGCTGTAAATAGATGGGTGTGAATTTCACACCTTTTTCTGCTGTCCCTCTGTCAGTGACCATCTTCACTTCCTGCATCATGCCGTATGTATGTATATATAATGAGAGAGAGATGTTTTTTTTTAATTAGTTGCATGCCTTTATCAATACTGTCTTCACATTTTCAAAACTTACAACAGCGGTCTATGTGGACTGAACTGTGTCACTCTCATTACTTATAAATAAATTGTTGTAAAACTAAATAAACTAATTTAAATAAATAATAATAACAGCTAATTTCCAGTTTAGCGTTACACAGCTGTTGTGTTTTTGATTCATTACCATCTATACAAAAGGGGAACTCTGTGGATCTATGAGCAGTGTGGTGATGCAGTGGGTAGCGTTGTCTCCTCACAGCTCCAGGGTCCCCGCTTCAGTCCTGAGCTCGGGCTTCTGTCTGTGTGGAGTTTCTGTGCTTGTTCTCCCCATGTCCATGTGGGTTTCCTCTGGGTTCTCTGGTTTCCTCCCACCTCCTAAAATACATGAGTAGGTGGACTGACCAAGATAAATTGCCCCTAGTTATAATTGTGTGCATGCCTGCATGGCGTGTGTGTGTGTGCGTGTGTGTGTGCGTGCGTGCGTGTGTGTGTGTTTGCGTGTGTGTGTGTGCACGCATGCGTGTGCCTTTTGCCTTTTGAGGAGGTTAACAAACTGATCCACCTTACATTGTTCAGAGAAAAACAGAGAATCACATGTAGACACATGTCATAAAAATAAGCATACATACCAACAGTCAAAAAATAATTAAAAAGTCAAGTAAAAGCGAACCTAAAAAAAATAAGTAACGTTACAATGATGGACTCCATTGTGATGTGCCAGAGAGATTTTCTTCCTGTTTTCTTCCAAACAAAAAGCTGCATCGTAATGACGTAAGCGTGTACTGAGTATTACTCAGTATTCTCTGTGCATGGCACAATGTCGGTTAACTGATGCTGAGAGAAAGAGGAAGTAGCCATTCTCCCATCAGCCCCCATGCTGCCCTGGCCACAATCATGTGGTTACTCTGACATGCTGAGACCAGGGGCATAGCTAGGGCTAATTTTAGTCTAATGATTACAGCAAGCAAGAACACACACACACACACACACACACACACACACACACATACAGAGGTGCTTTAAAGTTTGTGAACCCTTTAGAATTTTCTATATTTCTACATAAATATGACCTAAAACATCATCACATTTTCACACAAGTCCTAAAAAGTAGATAAAGAGAACCCGTTTAAATAAATGAGACAAAAATATTATACTTGGTCATTTATTTATTGATGAAAATGATCCAATATTACATATCTGTGAGTGGCAAAAGTATGTGAACCTTTGTTTTCAGTATGTGGTGTGACCCCCTTGTGCAGCAATAACTGCAGATAAATGTTTGCAGTAACTGTTGATCAGTGCTGCACATCGGCTTGGAGGAATTTTAGCCCGTTCCTCAGTACAGAACAGCTTCAGCTCTGGGATGTTGGTGGGTTTCCTCACATGAACTGCTCGCTTCAGGTCCTTCCACAACATTTCTAATGGATTAAGGTCACGACTTTGACTTGGCCATTCCAAAACATTAACTTTATTCTTCTTTAACCGTTCTTTGGTAGAAGGACTTGTGTGTTTAGGGTCGTTTTCATGCTGCATGACCCACTTACTCTTGAGATTCAGTTCATAGAGATGTCCTGACAACGTCGTTTAAAATTCAATGGTATAATTCAGAAATCATTGTTCCATCAATGATGTCAAGTCGTCCTGGACCAGATGCAGCAAAACAGTCCGAAACCATAATACTACCACCACCATGTTTCACAGATGGGATAAGGTTCTTATGCTGGAATGCAGTGTTTTCCTTTCTCCAAACATAACGCTTCTCATCTAAACCAAAAATTCTATTTTGGTCTCATCTGTCCACAAAACATTTTTCCAATAGCCTTCTGGCTTGTCCACGTGATCTTTAGCAAACTGCAAAGGGGCAGCAATCTCCTTTGTTCATGCCATGATACACTTCCACAAACATGTGTTGTGAAGATCAGACTGTGATAGATCCCTGTTCTTTAAATAAAACTGAATTCTCACTCACACCTGATTGTCATCCCATTGATTGAAAACACCTGACTCTAATTTCACCTTCAGATTACACTGCTAATCCTAGAGGTTCACATACTTTTCCCATTTTTAATATACTCACTAAGGTCACATGATCTAGTTTAAATGATGATGATGATTTATTATTATTATTATTATTATTATTATTATTATTATTATTATTACTCTAAGTGGTTGTAGTAGTATTTTTCAGTTTATAAAAAGTGTCATGTGTCATTTGTATTGAATTGAAAAGGAAGTTTCGTCACGTTGTAATACCTCAGAACAAGTTTGGCTCCTGAAGTCTTCTGTTGTGTTGACTCGGTCCTTCAGGCTTCCTAGGGGTCATCTAACAAACTTCACTTGAGCAACTGAGAAAGAGGCACCTTAGACAGATAACAATGATACTATGAATATGATAAAACCACCACATGAAAAAATATATGAATAAATATTAATACTGCATATACAATGAAAATTGAGTCATGGAAAGAGTGATGAAAGAGATTTTCAAAAATGAGAAATGACGCAGCAGTTATTTCCTGAAAACCAAAGTATATAAAAGAGAGACACTCTGGTAGTGTGACAGTGTGACAGAGTGAGTGTGTGTGTGTGAATGTGTGTGTGTGTGTGTGTGTGTGTGTTTCACTGGTGTGTGTGCAGAAGAATCAGTAATGATGAAGTGCTTGTATCTTTTGTCTGCTGTGTTTCACGTCACTGCAGGAGAGTGAAGTGACAGAGCGTGTGTGTGTGTGAATGTGTGTGAGCGCGTGTTTCACTGGTGTGTGTGTTGAAGAATCAGTATTTCTATTACAGAAAGGAGAGAGAATATTAGTAAAATGATCAAATATTTATCATTTAGAGTTTTAATTAAGAACAACTTTACTTACTTGTTATAATATTAATAGGACCAACAGATCTACAGTGAGATTATTTTACATCCCTATAATACTTACAGTGTATGTTTTTACACATTTACTGAATTACATCTCTCACAATCTCTGTCTTAGTGAATGTATCTATAATAACTCATATAAAGTGTCATAGAAAAGTTATTTTCCTGTAACTTGTAACTGTCACGTCTTCATTCTGGTCTTAGCTGTAAATAGATGTGTGTGAATTTCACACCTTTTTCTGCTGTCCCTCTGTCAGTGACCATCTTCACTTCCTGCATTACGCCTTATTTACTGTTATTTTTAAACACTAGTTAAATGCATTTGTCAGTACTGTGTTCACATTTTCAACCAAAAAAAAAAGTTTTAAAGAAGTGACCATAGTATTGAGAAATGTGTATAAATAATTGTTAAAACTGGAAACTGATCAGTTTAAAGAAATCTGCACATTGTGTAGTTGTAACACGCTGGAGTATTTTTCTTAAAATTTAATTTTGAAATGTTGTACTTCATATTGTATTCAGTAGATTGTGAGTTTTTGTATGTTTGTTTCTGTAGGCTGTTCTCTCTCTGCTGATAATCCGACAGAAATCACAGGACACACAGGTGGTTCAGTGCTGTTCCCCTGCTCCTGCTCTGACCTGAACACCAAACCTCAGAAATTCACCTGGTGGAGCTACAGAATAGGACGTCTGACAGAAATGTTAAATGATGAACACTACCGTGACAGACTTCAGCTGTTTAATCACATTTCTCCTGCTAATCTGTCTCTGTTCATATCTGACCTGAGAGAAAAGGATGCGGTAGACTACAGGTGCAGCACTGAGAAGGAACACAGAGACATCAAGCTTTATGTTAAAGGTAAAATATTTAAATACACAATAAAAGTTGATGTTCAGTGAAAACAGACTTGATCAGTGTTCAAATGAATTATAGTTACATATGTAACAAAAAAGTTTACTCCATTTACCAGGGTTTAGGATTTTACTCTAGAAGTCATTTTGTCAAAATCAAGTTATAAATAGCAATAAATACAGATTATGGGTATCAGACTGACCTGAACTTTGGAATGCTATCAGATTGGATTTGAGTCTAATCTATGATTTATTTTGGTAACACTGTAGTGTTCATAAATATAGACTGATAATAACATTATTGATTAATGATTACATCATTTATTAACACTTGGAAGTGTTTCATTAGCATTATATCCACTAATGTGGTTGGCAAAGTTATTCTGTATCCAGCTCTGCGGTTCTCTCTGCCAGGGAAGTAGTCCTGTATCTGTGACTTCAAAGCTTGCAGGTGCGTTGCCATAGCAACTGCTGTCAGCATTGTCCAAAACAGTCTTTAAATCCGTGGTCATTCTCTTAGCAGCTAATGCCTCTCTGTGAATGCAGCAATGTATGTGAGTGAGCAGTGGGGCCGAGTCTCTGACCTGCTTCACCAGTCCACTGTGTTGCTCCATCATAGAGCGAGAACCGTCAGTGCTGAGTCCAACACACTTTGTCCTGCTGATTGTTGTATCCAGTCTTTTGGCTGGCGCCCTGTTCCTTTCAGGATAGCGCCTCGGTGTCTGGGGAGTAACATGAGGGTTCTTTTTGAGGGAGACTGTTTCTGTTGCAGGTGTCATACATTTGTTAGTATCACGATCAGAATCAGGTGATAAGTCTGGTGGACACACTCTGTCTGTTTCATTGAATGCAGACTGTTCAGGGTTGTTCTTTGGCTGAGCATCCAGTATTTGATCGTCTCCACGTATGCTCTCCAATTTCCACTTCGTACACCAGTGGTCCAGCTCTTGTGTCTATACGCCCAGGTGTCCACTTGTTCTCTCGATAATCACACCCCAAAACTTGCTGTCCAACATCAAAACTCCTTGCTGCTTTACTTGTCAACTTGCTGAACTGTTTATTCTGCACTTCTCACCATAAGTTAGGATTTAGAATGTCAAAGCGAGATCTCAGTTGTCTGTTCATGAACAGCAGTGCCGTCGTCTGGTTTATTGTTGCATGCACATTAAACTACATGAAGTTTTCAAAACTCTTTTTCTGTGAGTGTGTATGCGCGTGTATATTTTACATACGCACGGATTTTCTTATCTATCTCTGCAGGCTCACTTCGCTCGGGTCCTCTCCACACCAAGTTTTTTCAACGATTGTAAAAGAGGGTTTTCTTTTTAATTTCTATATTTTCTGTTTTAGTCTAATATAATTTTCCAACAGTTTCTGGAGAAGATACTCCTCAAAACAGAAATAGTCTTTTCTGAGGTGGTAGATTTCATTGGTATGACCTCGGGCCACTTTGAATGAGTGTCCACAGCAATTAGAAACATGGAAGTCTTGTATGGCCCAGCAAAGTCACTATGCACCCTTTCCCATGGTGCAGACAGTCACTCCCACGGATGTAAGGTTGCCTGAGGAGGTACATTTTGAATGTTATGACATCCTGAACAGGATTTTGTGAGATCCTCGATCCGTCTATCTATTCCCTGCCACCACACGTTGCTACGAGCGAGGCTTTTCATCTTGACTGTACCCAGGTGACCCTCATGTAGGTTCTCTAACATTCTAGTACGAAGCTTAGCGGGAACTGTAACACGAGAGTCACACATCAGAGTTCCTTGGCGTATAGACAGTTGCTCACATCTCCCTGAAAACTCTGGGATCATAACATTTCCATGAGCTGGCCAACCATGTGGCTGACATCACTGGAATTTCCTTCCTGGGGTTGAAGATGGACACAAGGGGCTGGTGGTCTGTCACTAAGATGAACTTTTGGCCATAAAGGTTGTGATGGAACTTCTTTATGCCCCATACTAGACTAAGGGCCTCTTGATTGATCTGTGCATAATTGCGTTCTGCACTCGTCAGAGATCTTGAAGCGAACGCAATCAGACGCTCAGATCATAGTGTGTGACAAAACGGCACCAATGCCATATGGAGACGCCTCACATGCCAGTCTGTCTGTAACAGTGCATTAAGTGGTTGCAGTACTGTAGCAAGATTTGGGAGAAATTTGTGATAATAGTTTACAAGGCCCAAATATGATCTAAATTGTGACACGTTTTCCGGTCTAGGTGCCTGCAGCACAGCTTCAGCTTTCTCCTGTGATTTGTGTAAGCCATGTTTGTCAATGACATGTCCACAATATGAGATTTCACTCTTGAAAAACTCTCACTTCTCTCTCTTTGCCCGTAGACCATACACGTTTAGCCTGGTAAGTACTTTGCTGAGGTTTTGGAGATGTTCTTCATCATTCTTGCCTGTCACAATTATGTCATCAAGATAACACTGTGTTCCCGGTATGTCTTGAAGAACCTGATCCGTTGCTCTTTGTCAAATGGCTGGAGCCGATGCCACACCAAACACAAGACGATTGTACTGGTACAGTCCCTTATGAGTGTTGATGGTTAGAAACTTCCTGCTTGACTCCTCAACGGAAAACTTCTCCCCTCCTGCCAGAGATGAGAAAATATCTTCAGTTCGTGGTAGGGGGTACTGCACAGTGTGCAGTACAGGGTTAATACTCACTTTGAAGTCCCCGCATATGCGAACACCTCCACCTTTCTTGATTATCGGCACGATGGGTGTAGCCCAATCACTCCAGTCAACCATGGAGAGAATGGCAGATGCCTCCAAGCTTTGAAGTTCAGCATCTACTTTAGGACGTAGTGCATAGGGCACTGGACGTGCTTTATGAAATCTCGCCGTCGCTGTTTCATTTGATTCAATTTTCGCCTTCATGCCTTTAAGTTTACCAATGCCCTTTCCAAACACTTTTGCATTAGCATTCAGGAGCTGTGACAATCTTTGGTCAGAGCTACAGTTTGTGCTGTTAAGGCCTGTTGATGATGTGTTCAGGGCTTTGATGGTATGCCAGTCAAGCTGGATTTTTCTCAACCACTCCCGTCCAAAAAGAGTGGGCCTCCACTTTTCAACACATAAATCTGAATCTACCTTCAGTTTGCCTTTAGGAGACACCTTTTCGCCTGTGCACGTCTTTAACATGACTGAGGTCTTTTCTAACGGTAGCTTTAAAAACAGTCTGTTGTAGACAGCTTCAGAAATCACAGACAAAGCTGAGCCTGTATCCAGCTCCATTTTCAGTTTTACACCAGACACATTTGTTGTTATCCATATTATTTTCCTGTCTATTTCAGTCATGCTATGCAGTTCTAGGCATGACAGATCATCTTCGTCAGAGCCTGTGTTCTCTGATTTGTTTTCACATTCAGACACTTTGTGCACTTGTTTAGTTTTGTATTTGAAACCTTTGTCTTTACCCGGTTTTCCATATTGGCTGTGCTTTTTGTCTGTTTCACACACTCTTTCTACGTGGCCTTGTCTGTGACACCTTCTACAGACTTTTTCCTTGAACCAACAATCATTTGCATCATGAGAGGATTTACCACATCTATAACATTTCTGCCTTTTTGCACCATTTAGGGACATTTTGTGCATTTCATTTTCTACAGTCTTCTTTTGTAGCCCAGATGCATCCGTGGCTGCTGTTTCCATTGAAATGGCAATGGCCTGATATTCTCAGAAATATTTTAATTATTTTGATTTAATTTGATTGATTAAGCCTAAGCCCCAATATCAGAGTCCTGATATTGGATTCATATAGAGAATTTAAACAGGTGATTGGCTCATCCTTTAAAAATCTCTTCTGTTTGCAGCAGAAAATGTTGTGATTTACAAGCAGGGAATATTAATAATTGCAGTACTTCTATTATTAACTGTAAATATTATGTTTACAGGCTGTGAGCTGGTGAAGACAGGGGTAGAGGGTGTGACTGTGTTCACAGGAGAGTCTGTAGTTCTGCCCTGCGTCTGCACTGACCTACAGGACAAACCAAAGTCTGTAAAATGGCAGTTTAATAGAATCAGCCACTTTCAGGAAATTTACCCTGAACAGACTGGACGTCACAGAAACAGAGTCAAACTGGTCAGTAACAACACTCCAGGAAACCTCTCTCTACTCATATCAGACCTGACTGAAGAGGACCAGGGAGACTACAGATGTTCTGTACAGGCTGATAGCAGAGATGTCAGATTATCTGTTAAAGGTACATGTTTTCATTAATGACTGTGAGCATGCTTTACTCCAGTGTCATGTGCCATATTACTAACAGTGATAAAAACAGTCATTAGTTTTAATAAGTTTTGTCTTTTCAGTAGGAAGAAGAGAAACTTCAACACACTCGAGGAAAACAGACACAACACCTCCATCAGAACCGCCTCAGAGTAAAACAACAAACTCTCCACCTGCATCATCCTCAACAACCCTGGAACAAGATAAACAGCAAACAACCAGCAGCCTCCCTCTGGGTGCCAAAACTTTTCATCAGCAATGAAAAAACACATCAGTATTATTACATTTATTAACATTTTTGTTGTGTTTTATTACACAGTTTTTGGCATTCTGGGAGTTTTACTGCTGGTGATATCCGGACTAGTGGCATATATTTGTTGGAGACGCAAAGGTACAACACACACACACGCACAAATACACACACACACACACACACACACACACACACACACACACACACACACACACACACACACACACACACACACACACACACACACACACACACACACACAAAACAGATTCTGAGATTGATGAACTGAAACCTGTAGAAGCAGCAGCACTTCTGTAAGTGTCTCTGGATAAGGAGAATGAAATTGTGTAGTTTCCACTAGAGGTGTGATTTCTGAGGTCTTTTCTCTTTAGGAGGAAGATGTGGAGAGAACGTGATTACTGAAGGACATCAGGACTGTAAGAGAAAGCAGAAGGATCAGGTTAGTGTACATGCAGGCCTGAGCTCAGCTGCATTTTTATTATTATCTTTAAGTCTTTGAATCAGAAGATAAATGACTGAAAAGGAACTATAAAATTTCATCAAATTCTCCTCGTCCATCAGAGTCCTACTGTATTCTTAATTTAATCTCCATTTAATTCTGCATGGCTTCTACAGTAACAGTTATAGCAGATTTGTTTCTACCTTTAGAGATTTAGTTGGATTTGTGATACACTGCAGGTAACACACATGAAACACACATGCTTTCACTGAACAGTGAGTTATAGGAAAATATCTTCTGCTGCTTCTATCAGAACCACATGGTGTAAAGAAAGAAGTCAGATTTGGAGATTTATGTTGTCAAAAAGTTTTTTTCAGCAGTAAAAGCCATATAATTTATATGTGTGATATATGTATAATTTTCATGTTCTGACTTTTCTCAGATTGGGTCTGATGTCACTGTATTTACTACTGTTATTTACACTTACTACTCTACTGACCCACATGAACACAGCCGGAGCAGCAGATCATCACTGGACAGAAAACTGAATATAGCAGCATTATAACAAACTAATCCAGAGTAAATATAGACACATGCTCAGATATTATAGAATAATGCTGAAAACATATTTTAAATACGCTCTATGGCCAGCACGGGATTCACAATATTGACTTTTTCAGATTTTTATACATATTACAATTAAATATCAGATTCAGGCATAAACATGTGTGTTACATTTACTTATGTTAGCTAAGTGTATTGTTCTGCATTCATTGTTTATCATTAATTGCTGATGGATAATCTCGCTAATTATATTTTGAGTGTACGTGTCATTTTATATCTTATGTGTACCATACTTATATCAGGTTAAGAAATGAAAGCTCTAGAAGGCTGTTGTCATCATGCTGTTTTGTGTAAGAAGACTGCTATAGAAGTTCTTGTTTGTGACTTTTAATAACTTTGGGTAAAAATAAAAGTTGGAGGATTGTTGAATCTGACTGGACTGAATGTGTTTCTAATCTAGCTTTTGTAACATTTTCATAATAGTCCTTATAGATTGTTACAGGTTTTTTTTTTGTTTATTTTGGGGTTTTTTTTAACAATATTGAGGTAATTTTTTTTCAAAGCTCTCACAGTTAGCACAGCAGCGGTCTGAGTGGACTGAACTACAGATCAGTTTTTATTGCTTTGAGACAAAAGACATTGAATAAGTTCATCATTCAATATTCATGAATTCTTTTTTCACACAAATTCAACTTCCAGCAAATCTCTGTGTATCTACTGCACATGTTTCCAACCTGTAGTGTACAGTTTATAAAATAAACAAAACAGTATATTTTTAAAATGTATTCAAAATCAAATAGTAAAAAACTTAATAAATGAATAAATTATCAATCAGTCAATCACAGTTTATTTCCTAATTTAGCTGTAGACCTACTGACTTTGTTTTTTCTTTGTTTTTTACATAAGGGGACATGTTTGGCTCGATGGGCAGCACAGTGGTACAGCAGGTAGCATTACTCCCTCACAGCTCCAGGGTCCCAGTTCAATCCTGAGCTCAGGTTACTGTCTGTGTGGAGTTTCACATGTTCTCCCCATGTCCATGTGGGTTTTCTCTGGGTTCTCCGGTTTCCTTACAACTCCCAAAAACTTGCCAGTGGATTGACTACACTAAATTGCACCTAAGTGTGAATGAGCGTGTATTCCAGGGTGTATTCCCTCCTTGACCCCAGTGTTCCCAGGACAGGCTCCAGATCCACCGTGACCCACCTTCGGCATAGCTAAATAACCGTGCTGTTCAATCCCCATGTTTACAGGGTTATAAACACGGTTAGCGTATGGTTTTCACCAGAAGCGTGATATTTCATCGTGCACTTCTGGGAAAAAGGGGAGTTTTCTGCAGTGTGAGGGATATTTATTTTCACCGGGGAGGAAACGCTCATCCAGCCTGCTATGAGCCACTTCCTCTTCCCCAGGCCAGTCTAGATTTAGTTTTTCACCTGCCCTACTAATCACCTCAAGCAGCTCTTTAAAGCTTGAGAGCTGCTCTCTGTTTTTGGTGCAATGGCACCCCAACAGAGCTGGACCCGGAAGACAGAGCAAGAGAGAGAGCAGCGCTCATCTCTGGCTCTTCGTCCAGATCCATACGAGATCCCCAGGACCTGAGCAGACTGGCTGTCTCGGCAGCGGCCGACCCAGACCCTCGAGGCTCTGAAACCCGACTCCCTTCAGCCGAGGAGAGAGCGAGTCACGAGCGGAGCTGCCTAATTGTAAGGCGTTCACAACACGCAGAGTCAGACCCCTCGAGGGCTGCCCTGGTGTGCTCCACCCCTAAACACTTCCCACAGAAAGTGTCCTGATACATTTCCCTGATAAATCATTATCTGATGAGGGAGATTACAGTAGATAGTAGGCTTTCCTAGTCACTGAATGTTTTCATTTACATCATTTGAATTATTTAAAACATGAAGGCTGGTCATAATGAAATTCACTAAATTCCAGGGGTTTCAGTACAGCGACATAAAATGGGTGCTTCTGGGGGTGTGGCGAAGACGCCCCTTTACAAAAAAAAAAACCCCGTTTTTTTCCATTTGTTTTTAATCCTGTAAATGCTAAATTAATTGGTTCTTCAAACTGTCAACTTTGCTCTTTCCGTGCAAATAAAGTTGAGTATGAAAACGTGGATAATTATGAGTTTGTTTGTGGCGACAGCAGTGGAAACAATACTGAGGTTAAAAATAAGTTTCACTGCAGATTTTTAGTCTTGCATGTTAGGACACATGATAGAGTTGATGCAAAATCAGTAAGACTTTGAGCTTATTTAAGTGAAACAAGCATTTCATAACAATAGTATTTTTCAAAAACATGAAACCCCTGTGATCAGGACAGGTATCTGAAGATGTAGCAGTATGAATGTAAACCCCTGTGATCAGGACAGGTATCTGAAGATATCTGCAGCAAATTGCTTTTCTTCAAACTGTGCATGATCGTCGACCCATGCAGATTCTCAAAATAGGCCACGCCTACCAGATGACTTAATACCTCTTACGCTGTCCTGAAATCCCTGGGAAAAGTGACAGCTGATTGTAACTCCAGTTGAAGTGAAAATATCCTGCACATCTTCTTCAATCATAAGCCCCGCCCCCTCACTGTGCTCCTCCTCCCTTCACTTTTCCCCATGGAAACCTCAACTTACATTCAGACGATAATTCATAATCCGACATTGTAGCTGAGGAGAGGTATCTTCCAGGCTAACGCTTATCGCTGTGTTAATGAGTAGTATGTGAATATATATTTAGTGAATGAGGACATCCTGTTTTCCAGATCTAATTTACTTTGCACAGATTTGATCGATATCATTAGCTTGTTAGCTGCTAAAAGAAATCTCTTCTAATTTATCATTCTGCCACAAACGATGTGATTTAGTCATCATCAGTGAAAGCTTTTTGAAGTGATTTGTTCATTTAGAGGACTAGTCAGTAAGTTTACTCAGGAAAATGCTGGCTGTAAGGGTTATTATAGATTAAAAATGTTTTAGCTGTTCTGTTTGCAATGAGTGATCTACTTAGTACTGCTTATCTTATGTTTATTTATCCAGATGGATATACGGATCATCAGAGGATCATCAGTCAGGTGAGAGGAAGCAGACAGCAGGGACAAAGGTTACATTTGAATGATCTACGTTTCACTGCAGAATTTCATGTCACTACCCCTCAAATAAATCTTTTATAACCTGGACCTTAATCTACAATCACACGATCAACAAATTACCCAGATATGGTAAAACTGTCAAAGCATTAACCCTTTAACACTTAAGTTTAAAATATTCCAACTGGAGCCCGGTGAGAGTTTTACTTTTTTTTAATGCCACCATTATATTTGAACTGTTGTGTTCAGTTTTGATTCCTAAAAAAGTTTACATAGGCAATTTTAGCCCTTTACAGGGCATGCCCCTGGACCCCCTAGAAAATTTTGAAGTACTTCTGTAAAACTCTTTGGGGGCCTGTGCCCCAGTAGTGATCAAACTCTAGAAACACCCTGTCAAGTACTGTCTATATTCACTGGTAGTAGGGGTCCAACTGCCATTTCCATTGGGTGTGGGGTTTGTCACTGTTTTTTTTATTTATTTATTTTTAAAAAATATTTTTGTAATGGTATTTTAGGGAAGCGAATTGTCTTTTGTTTATGTTTTCTTTTTAAGTAAGTTAGTTTCCCTTACACAGCAGGGTTTTTTTGTTGTTGTTGTTTTGGCCTTGGACCACCCTGACCTTTTCCTGGTTTATTTGTGATGTGCATATATACACATGTAAGGTGTAGTCCTAAGTATTACTGTGTCTGAATAAGCCAGGAATAAGACACACAGGAGTAAGCTCAAAAGGGTGATATATATTGCGATATTTACATTTACTCCACCTAACATTAGGCCTTAATGAGACAATAAAGGCCTTTTTTCTTTCTTTTTTCTGCAGAAATCAGGATGTAGATTTAGATCTCTAATGAGAAATTATCTGTAGACCAGCTGTAATAGCAGATTTATGGCACAAGATGTCGCTATTTAGCCGCTTAGCCATAGTTCACTACCGTCTACTGGTGTGGTGACTCGGTCCCTCAGGCTTCCTAGGGGTCATCTAATAAATTTAACTTTAGCTGATAAAGTATAGAAACATTAATACGAGGAGAAACTGTACACATTCAAAACACTTGGAGTAATTTATAATACATTCATTTGTTTATTCAGGTCAAATTTAATCTGAAGAAAAGGCTACATGCAAGCATTAAGAAAATGATGCCTGAGACAGAATACAATGCTGATACTAAGAGGTAAGATAAAACCACCACATGAGAAAAGATCTAAAATTTTTGGGGTTTTTTTTTAGAATAAATATTAATACTGCATATAAAAAGTAAATTAGTAAGCACGGTGGCTTAGTGGTTGGTATATTTGCCTCACACTGCCAGGGTAGGGGTTCGATTCCCTCTGTGACCGTGTGTGTGCGGAGTTTGCATGTTCTCCCTGTGCTGCGGGGGTTTCCTCCCCCAGTCCAAAGACATAAATGGCAGGCTAATTGGCCTGTCTAAAGTGTCCGTAGTGTGTGAATGGGTGTGAGTGTGTATGTGATTGTGCCCCTGATGGACTGGCACCCTGTCCAGGGTGTACCCTGCCTTGTGCCCCATGCTTCCTGGGATAGACTCCAGGTTCCCTGTGACCCTGAGAAAGGATAAAGCAGATGAAGATGAGTGAGTGAGTGATAAAAAGTAAATTGAGTCATGGAAAGAGTGATGAAAGAGATCTTCAAAAAGAAAAAATGAGACAGCGGTTGTTGTGGTTTCCTGATAATCACACTATATAACAGAGAGACCCTCAGGCAGTGTGACAGTGTGTGTGTCGTGGTCACTTTGAGGGACTGGTGTGTGTGCAGAAGAATCAGTAATGATGAAGTGCTTGTATCTTTTGTCTGTTGTGTTTCACGTCGCTGCAGGTGAGTGAAGTTATTTTCTATTTTCTATTACAGAAAGGAGAGAGAATATTAGCCAGTTCTTAGTTCAGCTGCTTTGTGTTTAGTTCATGTGGTTTCTGTCCAGACTGGGTTTACAGTAGGCCGTAGTTCAGCCCTGTTCCTGAACAGCCAAATTGTCCAAAGACAGCAGTAATCTTTATACACAAGGTAAACATACACGTCATGCCTTGTGTTATAATCTCCTTATTTAGACCTGTTCAGCTTTGATCATGTGGATTTTTTCTTCCTGATTAACTTCAGTCTAAAATGTACTGATGAAGAGAGGTGGGTGAATGAATAAGAAGGAATCTACAGTGAGATTATTTTACATCCCTATAATACTTACAGTGTATGTTTTTACACATTTACTGAATTACATCTCTCACAATCTCTGTCTTAGTGAATGTATCTATAATAACTCATATAAAGTGTAATAGAAAAGTTCTTTTCCTGTAACCTGTACGTCACTTCTTCATTCTGGTCTTAGCTATAAATAGATGCGTGTGAATTTCACACCTTTTTCTGCTGTCCCTCTGTCAGTGACCATCTTCACTTCCTGCATCATGCCGTATGTATGTATGTATGTATGTATGTATATATGTATGTATATATGTATATACCGAGCGAGAGAGAAATTAAAAAAAAAAAATTAGTTACATGCCATTATCAATACTGTCTTCACATTTTCAAAACTTACAACAGCGGTCTATGTGGACTGAACTGTGTCACTCTCATTACTTATAAATAAATTGTTGTAAAAGTAAATAAATTAATTTAAATAAATAATAATAACAGCTAATTTCCAGTTTAGCGTTACCCAGCTGTTGTGTTTTTTATTCATTACCATCTATACAAAAGGGGAACTCTGTGGATCTATGAGCAGTGTGGTGATGCAGTGGGTAGCGTTGTCTCCTCACAGCTCCAGGGTCCCCGCTTCAGTCCTGAGCTCAGGCTTCTGTCTGTGTGGAGTTTCTGTGCTTGTTCTCCCCATGTCCATGTGGGTTTCCTCTGGGTTCTCTGGTTTCCTCCCACCTCCTAAAATACATGAGTAGGTGGACTGACCAAGATAAATTGCCCCTAGTTATAATTGTGTGCATGCATGCATGTGTGCGTGTGTGTGTGAGTGCATGCAGGTGTGTGCGTGCGTGTGTGTGTGCGTGCGTGCGCGCGTGTGTGTGTGCGTGCGTGCGTGTGTGCATGCGTGTGTGTGTGTGTGTTTGCGTGTGTGTGTGTGCACGCATGCGTGTGCCTTTTGCCTTTTGAGGAGGTTAACAAACTGATCCACCTTACATTGTTCAGAGAAAAACAGAGAATCACATGTAGACACAAGTCATAAAAATAAGCATACATACCAACAGTCAGAAAAATAATTAAAAAGTCAAGTAAAAGCGAACCTAAAAAAGATAAGTAATGTTACAATGATGGACTCCATTGTGATGTGCGAGAGCGAATTTCTTCCTGTTTTCTTCCAAACAAAAAGCTGCATCATAATGACGTAAGCGTGTTCAGGCCCAGAACGTTAAGCACAATGTGAGTGCAGGTCAGCGGGGGGTGGGGGGCAGTCGTGCTTGGGCACAGTACAAGACAACCGGGCCTAGTGTGAGTACGCCCTAAATTGAGGGAACAAGTTTATTCAATCAGTTAAGTACAGTCGACTTGGGGTTTTCAGTGTGTTACATGATATTAGTGTTTTTCAGGTCATTGTGTTAGGAATGATAAGGTGCTCCTGTGGAGAGAGAGAGAGAGCGAGAGAGAGAGAGAGAGAGAGAGAGGGAGGGAGGGACCTCAGTGTTGTGAAACATTTGTAACCAAGTATAAAAAAGATTGTAAGGGATATATGGCAGTGTGCTCGTTGAGTGTGGAGTATTACTCAGTATTCTCTGTGCATGGCACAATGTCGGTTAACTGATGCTGAGAGAAAGAGGAAGTAGCCATTCTCCCATCAGCCCCCATGCTGCCCTGGCCACAATCATGTGGTTACTCTGACATGCTGAGACCAGGGGCATAGCTAGGGCTAATTTTAGTCTAGTGATTATAGCATGCAAGAACACACACACACACACACACACACACACACACACACACACAGAGGTGCTTGAAAGTTTGTGAACCCTTTAGAATTTTCTATGTTTCTACATAAATATGACTTAAAACATCATCACATTTTCACACAAGTCCTAAAAGTAGATAAAGATAACCCATTTAACAAATGAGACAAAAATATTATACTTGGTCATTTATTTATTGATGAAAATGATCCAATATTACATATCTGTGAGTGGCAAAAGTATGTGAACCTTTGTTTTCAGTATGTGGTGTGACCCCCTTGTGCAGCAATAACTGCAGATAAACGTTTGCAGTAACTGTTGATCAGTCCTGCACATCGGCTTGGAGGAATTTTAGCCCGTTCCTCAGTACAGAACAGCTTCAGCTCTGGGATGTTGGTGGGTTTCCTCACATGAACTGCTCGCTTCAGGTCCTTCCACAACATTTCTATTGGATTAAGGTCAGGACTTTGACTTGGCCATTCCAAAACATTAACTGTTATTTTTAACAGCTCTGCTACCATTGGTGTGTGTGTGTGTGTGTGAATGGGTGAATGAGACACAGTGTAAAGCGCTTTGGATAAAAGCGCTATATAAGTGTGCCATTTACCATTTACCATTAACTTTAACCGTTCTTTGGTAGAATGACTCGTGTGTTTAGGGTCATTGTCTTGCTGCATGACCCACCTTCTCTTGAGATTCAGAAGATTGAGTTCATGGACAGATATCCTGACATTTTCCTTTAAAATTCGCTGGTATAATTCAGAATTCATTGTTCCATCAATGATGGCAAGTCGTCCTGGACCAGATGCAGCAAAACAGTCCGAAACCATAATACTACCACCACCATGTTTCACAGATGGGATAAGGTTCTTATGCTGGAATGCAGTGTTTTCCTTTCTCCAAACATAACGCTTCTCATTTAAACCAAAAATTCTATTTTGGTCTCATCTATCCACAAAACATTTTTCCAATAGCCTTCTGGCTTGTCCACGTGATCTTTAGCAAACTGCAAAGGGGAAGCAATCTCCTTTGTTCATGCCCTGATACACTTCCACAAACATGTGTTGTGAAGATCAGACTGTGATAGATCCCTGTTCTTTACATAAAACTGAATGCTCACTCACACCTGATTGTCATCCCATTGATTGAAAACACCTGATTCTAATTTCACCTTCAGATTACACTGCTAATCCTAGAGGTTCACGTACTTTTCCCATTTTTAATATACTCACTAAAGTCACATGATCTAGTTTAGATGACGATTTTTATTATTATTATTATTATTTATTATTATTATTATTATTACTCTAAGTGGTTGTAGTAGTATTTTTCAGTTGATAAAAAGTGTCATGTGTCATTTGTATTGAATTGAAAAGGAAGTTTCGTCACGTTGTAATACCTCAGAACAAGTTTGTCTCCTGAAGTCTTCTGTTGTGTTGACTCGGTCCTTCAGGCTTCCTAGGGGTCATCTAACAAACTTCACTTGAGCGACTGAGAAAGTGGCACCTAAGACAGATAACAATGATACTATGAATATGATAAAACCACCACATGAAAAAATATATGAATAAATATTAATACTGCATATACAATGAAATTGAGTCATGGAAAGAGTGATGAAAGAGATTTTCAAAAATGAGAAATGACACAGCAGTTATTTCCTGAAAACCAAAGTATATAAAAGAGAGACACTCCGGTAGTGTGACAGTGTGTGTGTGTGTGTGTGTGTGTGAATGTGTGTGAGTGTGTGAATGTGTGTGAGCGCGTGTTTCACTGGTGTGTGTGTAGAAGAATCAGTATTTCTATTACAGAAAGGAGAGAGAATATTAGTAAAATGATCAAATATTTATCATTTAGAGTTTTAATTAAGAATAACTTTACTTATATGTTATAATATTAATAGGACCAACAGATCTACAGTGAGATTATTTTACACCCCTATAATACTTACAGTGTATGTTTTTACACATTTACTGAATTACATCTCTCACAATCTCTGTCTTAGTGAATGTATCTATAATAACTCATATAAAGTGTCATAGAAAAGTTATTTTCATGTAACTTGTAACTGTCACGTCTTCATTCTGGTCTTAGCTGTAAATAGATGCGTGTGAATTTCACACCTTTTTCTGCTGTCTCTCTGTCAGTGACCATCTTCACTTCCTGCATTACGCCTTATTTACTGTTATTTTTAAACACTAGTTAAATGCATTTGTCAGTACTGTGTTCACATTTTTAAAAAAAATTTTTACAGAAGTGAACATAGTATTGAGAAATGTGTATAAATAATTGTTAAAACTGGAAACTGATCAGTTTAAAGAAATCTGCACATTGTGTAGTTGTAACACGATGGAGTATTTTCTTAAAATTAAATTTTGAAATGTTGTACTTCATATTGTATTCAGTAGATTGTGAGTTTTTGTATGTTTGTTTCTGTAGGCTGTTCTCTCTCTGCTGATATTCCGACAGAAATCACAGGACACACAGGTGGTTCAGTGCTGTTCCCCTGCTCCTGCTCTGACCTGAACACCAAACCTCAGAAATTCACCTGGAGGAGCTACAGAACAGGACGTGCGACAGAAATGTTAAATGATGAACACTACCGTGACAGACATCAGCTGTTTAATCACATTTCTCCTGCTAATCTGTCTCTGCTCATTTCTGACCTGAGAGAAGAGGATCAGGGAGTCTACAGGTGCAGTACTGAGAAGGAACTCAGAGACATCTGGCTTAATGTTAAAGGTAAAGTATTTAAATACACAATAAAAGTTAATGTTCAGTGAAAACAGACTTGATCAGTGTTCAAATGAATTATAGTTAAATATGTAACAAAAAAGTTTACTCCATTTACCAGGGTTTAGGATTTTACTCTAAGGCGTCATATTGTGACAAAATATAAATCAAGTTATAAATAATACTAAATACTGATTATGGATATCAGACTGGCCTGAAACTTTGGATTGGTATCTGATTGGATTTGACATATTTCCCAGTCTAATCTGTGATTTATTTTGGTAACACTGTAGTGTTTATAGAGCTACATTACACCTGTATAATTCCTTCATTACAACTGGCATAAGCTTTCATAAACATTTATAGAAGCTTCAAAAGTTGTTTGTTGTTTTTATCAAAAAGTTTGTATCGGATACATAGAATTTATATGATAATGTGACATGACATTAAAATCAATCTCATTCTAATTTAAAATCAGAGAAATAATACATAACTCTGTTTTACAGTGCAGTGATGGTCACCATCAAATCCTTCACTGTGTAACATAAAGCAAGTTTTCATGTCACCGTTTAGACCAATTTCCACGTTTGAGACACGTTACAGAAATGTCACCTTTGTCCATTTCTACACAATTTTACCCTCATGCATAAAACTATTAGCCACCGCATTACCGTTATGTGACACAGACAGACCAGAAGGAGACTGAGCTACAAACTGAGTTGTTCTAATGATCTAAAGTAAGTCATTACACAACCTTACCTCAACAGAAATCTATATCACTACACAAGGTCTTCTCTCAACTTGACATTTACATTGAGAAATGCAGTCTTTATATCAGCTGACACTTATTGGAATACGTTTTAATAATATCTTAATAGTGTTTTACCTTTATTTTTAAAGAAGAGAAAATGTATCCGTTGAAGGTAAATTTTTTCATCAATGGCTGTGAACAAGCTTTACTATTTTTGGGTGTTCTTTAACTATTTAGTATTTGGCTATTAATTATGCCTTTACGTCAGGGAAATCCCACCGGCAGGCAGACACTACTCGAACAAACACATAAAGCAGACAAGATGGGGGAGTCTCTCACCGCCATGATTGCTTCAGCTATGGAGAAGTTACAGTTATTTACTGAAGCACAGTTTAAAACCCTGCAAGACAGATTAGATAACATTCAGAAGGAGTTGTCCAGCTGTTACCATTTTAAGAAAAAAAATAAGGTAATTTTTCATTTGATGGCCACAACTCATCTCAAAAAAGTAGGGACAGGGGCATGATTGGGTATATTAAGAGTATATTAGAGTGGCAGAGTCTTTCCGAGTCATTCAGAAGTAAAGATGTGCAGAGGTTCACCTCTGTGTGCGAAAAACTGCGTCTACAATTTGTGGAACAATTTCACAATAATGTTCCTCAATGTAAAATTGTGAAGACTATGAATATCTCATCATCTGCAGTACATAATATCATCAAAAGATTCTGAGAATCTGGAGAAATCTCTGTGCGCAAGGGACAAGGGTGAAAGTCAATATTGCATGCCCGTGAGATTTGAAATTATTTTTGGAAACCATGGACACCGTGTCCTCTAAACTAAAGAGGACTAAATAGGAGAGGGACCATCCAACTTTTTATAAGCACTCGGTTCAAAAGCCTGCACCTCTGATAGTATGGGGGTGCATTAGTGCCTATGGAATGGGCAGCTTGCACATCTGGAAAGGCACCATCAATGCTGAAAGGTATATACAGGTTTTAGAGCAACATAGGCTTCCATCCAGATTCCATCCCATCTTTACTTCTGAGAGACTCTGCCTCTCTAAGATACTCTTTTTATTCCCAATCATGTTACTGACCTGTTGTCAATTAACCTAATTAGTTGCAAAACGTTCCTCCAGCTTTCTTTTTAGTACCACTTACTTTTCCAGCCTTTAGTTGGCCTATTTGACAAACTATTCTTTGTGTTTGTTATTAATATGTTAACAGTGGGTGGTTTAGTGGCTAGGACATTTACCTCACACCTCCAAGGTTGGGGGTTCGATTCCCGCCCTGTATGTGCGGAGTTTGGATGTTCTCCCTGTGCTGCGGGGGGTTTCCTCCGGGTACTCCGGCTTCCTCTCCCAGTCCAAAGACATGCATGGTAGGCTGATTGGCATGTCCAAAGTGCCTGTAGTGTATGAATGGGTGTAGTGTATGAATGGTGTTAATATGTGTGTAAATGTGTATGTGATGGTGCACCCTCTCCAGGGTGTACCCCGCCTTGTGCCCCATGCTCCCTGGGAGAGGCTCCAGGTTCCCTGCAACCATGAAGGATAAGTGGTATAGAGGATGGATGGATGTTAAAAATTGGTGGGACAAAGGTGTATGCTATAGTGTCTGCCACCTTTCTCTGGGTCCCGTTGTCCAACAGATGGTTATTGGTTCACCCATGGGGTTTTGTTTTGTTCTTCTCTTCCATATGTTTTCTTAGCTTTGTGGTAAGTTGGGTGTCTGTGGATATTGTGACGATCATGGTGGGTGGGTATTTCTCCCTCTGTAGTATTATGTGTCATTTGAAGGTTCAGTTTATTGTTTTATGCTTTCTCGACTGTTTGTTTGTATTACTTTTGCAGTCATAACATATGGCAATAGAAACTCCTCATATAATCATCTGGAATGTGAACAGATTGAATGGTCTCATTAAGTGAGCTGCCTGTCTTAATTATTTGCATAGACAGCACGTTGACCTGGCACTTAATCAAGAGTCGCGTTTGAGGAAATCAGACGTCCAGAGGTTCTCTAATAAATTTTATTATGTTGCTGCATCGACTTAATCAGACAGAAAATTTCGGGGTTCATTTGTCGTGTTGAAGGCTTTCTTTTAACATCTTGGAAAGATATAGCTGTGAGCATTGTAGTGTATCATTCATAAAAGCGTATATAGCGGGTCAGAATTTCACTTTTACTTCGATTTACACTCTGAGTGAAATTGTTTTCCTGTTTTAACTACTTAACTTTACTGCGAATCCGGGATTGTTTCCTAATCATCGGTGCTGATATGAACACAGTAGCTGATGCATGCCTTGATCGCTCTGTTGTGGATAAAAAAGGTCATAAAATAAACATAAGGGAGAAGAAGGAAAAACGGGCACCTTGACACGTAGAAGCGGGATTAGGCGGACATTGACAGATTGGAATTACGAGC
This sequence comes from Ictalurus punctatus, assembly GCF_001660625.3. NCBI lineage: Eukaryota > Metazoa > Chordata > Actinopteri > Siluriformes > Ictaluridae > Ictalurus > Ictalurus punctatus. Next base: position 5,007,791 of record NC_030417.2, read on the forward strand.
AATTTAAGATCAGTAATAGTCAAAAAAGTCAAAAAGAAGTGTACGAGCTAAGGAGTGCTAAAAACACACACACACACACACACACACACACACACACACACTCGTACAGTCAAGGGCGGGCAAGTAGACACAACATACATACACACACACTCTCTCTTCCTCATACACACACATGAATAACTTTAATAATATCTTATAGTAATAGAGAAACTCTATAAAAAACAGAATAGTAGGATATGCAGGACAGTAGAACTGTAATGATATTAAGAAGTTGGAAGTACAGTAAACCGCTTTTCAAGTAGTATAAATATATATAAAATAAGAAATATAGTGCAAATATGAAAATAAATTATAAATGAGAAGTACGGGAAAAAAAGGAAAATATAACTTACTCATGATTCAGATGGTGAAGATTCTCGTCTCGCAAGGAAAGCCTTAATTTTTAGAGAACCATGAAGAAAGCCAGTTATAAGGGTGGCTGCCCCCCCCCCCCCCTCGAGATAACGATAAGACCAAGGTCCCTCCCGGTTGTTTAGTCGTCTTGCTTACGTCATTTTTATTACCTAGGGAAATGGGAATCATGGTTTCTGAAGACCTGGGTAAGGGAGAACCCTGGTTTTTGAAGACCTAGGTAAAAGAAAACCCTGGTTTTTGAAAACCTAGGTAAATAGAAACACTGGGTTTTTGTTTCCTGGGTTGTTGGAAATGCCTGAGTTCTGATTTTATGTGTAAAGTAAAACCCCGGGTTTCAATTCTATGGGTAAGTGAAATAGGCCTTTTCTGGAAACCTATGGGTTATCTAGTGTGTAAATACAGTATAAATACTGGAGCTTAAGCTCAGGGTAGGGGGGATCACTTCTGAGAATTCTCATCGGTGTGGATCTCGTGTGGTGGAATGGAACAATAAAGCTGGACCCTTGCTTCTTCTCACTCACGGCTGGTGTATTTTTTCTATCTCCAACTGGTCTCAGAGGTAGATGTGAGTATTGGCTTCTAAGTTGAATTTTAAATGTTTTTGGGTAATAGGCTAAATTCGAGCTAACATTTGGCACCCCAGATGGGACTGGGCTAAGATCTATATGTCTGGAATCTCTCCCGTGGGACTTCGCTCTCTAAGCAACAGACAGGCCGTATAGGAAAAGGCATTGCAGACGCCTGTTATTTCAAAGCTCTGTTTTAGTGGTCTGTTGTTACGATTGAGAAGCCCCGGGGTGGGAAGAAAGACTAAGTGGGTCTCCAAAAGAACCTGGAGTGAGTGAGAAGAGGTAAGAGAAGTATAGATTATAGAATGTACTTTTATAATGATAATAAAGAAATGGTATATGTGTTGTGTGAGTGAAAGTCCTGCAATACCGCTGGAGGAGGTAGAAAAAAGGTAGAAAAAAGAGAAATAGAGAAATACTCCAGGGCTGGGATAGAAAGCAGGTGAAAAATGAGGCCTCAGACCCCAGATACCGGCTACTAGACTTGACTAGCAGTCTAGTGGTGGCTGCATTGGTGGGGACCCCTAATACCGCTGGAAAAGGATTAGATAAAAGATAGATAGATTAGATTCCAGGGCTGGATAGAGAGGGGAATAAATCCTGGGCCCAGGTCCGGGTCGTGCAATACAGCATGCCCGGTGTATGAATGGAATATGTACTAACAAATGTGTGTGCTTAAAATATATGTGCTTATAATATGTATAATATGAGTGTGGTGTGAGAGCGTGTAAGTTTTGGAGACAGGGAAAAAGTATTTATTAGTGCTCTGAACAAGAGAGCTCCATACATTTGACGCTTGATAAGATTTAGGGAAAAAGAAAAAAGGGAAAAAAAAAAGGGAGAATAATAATAATAATTTTTTTTTTTTGAAAAAGTTGTATTTAATTTATGTGACTGTAAGCTTCATACATGCGAGCTGGTGTGAAGGCGTGTTATATTCTGAGACCACAATGGTGTGTATGTAATAACTAAATATGTGTAAGAGAGTGTGTGACACAATGTGTATATGAGTGTGCCGACGTTGTTGATAGAAAGGGGTGTATGTGTGTGTTCCTATCTGTTCTTATCTGCACAAGCAGGCCTGTCTTCTGTGTGGAAAGGAAAAAAGGAAAAGAAGAAAAATGTGTGTGTGTGCGCACTTCAGATTGAGCTGACTAATATAGAACAGTGTGAGATGTTTGTTTTTAAATTTGTTTTAATGTTTTGAATCTGATATGGACTTTCTGTGAGTCGAGTGTGACTGTGTGTATTATAACTTTATTGGTATCAATAACTGCTGTTTTAAAAACTGGAGGAGCATGCAAGAATTGTAAACAAACAAACAAACAAAAAAAAAAAACATTTTTTTTTTTGTTGTTTTTTTATATTTTAGGCATCTGTCAGACTGCCCATTGGGTGAATAAGAACTTCCAGACCAGTAATATATAACAAAATTGTTGAGAAATCAGGGAGTCAGTCCATTGGGACCTTTTCATTTATATTCCATAAATTATGAAGGTGTTGTTCAGTTAAATGACAAATAATAATACAATTTAATTTTTGTTTAATTACCCAAAATTGGGTAATGTTGAATAGGTAAATATTATGTCTAAGAATATTGTAAACATGTAAGAATTGTCTGTTGTGTGAGGCTGTGTGAATTACCTAAAGTTAAACTTAAGGCTTATAAGAGTAATTGAATCATTTAACTTAATTAATTAATCATCATAAGTAAATTGAGTGTATGTACTTTGAGTGTATGTGAGTCCCTAGGGAGGCTGGCTGGGCCAAGTACCGACGGAAGGGAAAAGCGGGCGTAAATCGGTACGAGATAGGCTAAGCAGGCGGGAACAACGGACAAGGTAGGAGGAAAACATTTGGCTGTGAGGCATAACTTAGTGGATTTAGGGGGTGTGTGCGGCCAACTTTAAGAGCTGAGAGGTGTGAGACACGACCAGAGTTATGGCTGAATGTAAGAAAAAGATGAGCCCGATAGAGAGGGTGATAAGCAAACACTGTACAGATGAGAAGGACATTAGACATTATTGTAAAAAATGGAGTGAGAAGACTAGTGGTGAGTGGAAATGGCCCGAGGAAGGTACTTTTGATGAACAGCTATGCCAGATAATGAAAGAGAGATTAGCTGTATGGAATGAGCAGAAAAAAGGCTTGAGAGTGAGGGAGAAATGTGTGAAGACAGAGAAGATAGTGGACTGGTTTGTGGAGGCAGGGAAAGAAGAGAAGGAGAAGGATAGGCGGCAGAGAGAACGAAAAGAGGCGGTGATACGGAAGAAAGAAGAAAGGGAAGCAAGCCTAGGAAAAAAGATAAAAGAAGCCATTCAGGAGGAATTGGCCGAGGCCCCGCCCTCATATAATCCTCAGTACCGCCCTCCAGTGAGACCTGTCGGAAGTGCCCCACCCGCCGGGCTCTACATGATGCAAGACCTGGAAGACAGAGAAGATGAATGGAAGGAAACTGAGGTGGACATAAAGGGGACATTCACCGGATACCAAAGAATGAGTCATCGCATGCGGGAGGATGAAGAACGTATCAAAATGGACGAAGGAGCTGCCGGATACGAGGATAGAACCCCGGTCGAGAGCGAAAGCCCACGGCTGGACCTCCCACAGGTAGGCAACAAGGAGAGGGACAGGGAACTACAGGAGTATATGAAAAACTGGACCCGCACTCCGGGGTGGCCGGAGCACAGGGAGATTCCCCCCAGCACTAGCACCCCGAGGCCAGGGTCACGGCCGATGGTGCACAAGCACAAAGACAAGGAACTGGAGGAAATACAGGAGCAGGAGGGGCATGGGACCAGGGGCAATCAAGAAAGTTGTCGGAGCGAGAGAGGGCACGAGGGTGGAAACGGAGCACGAGGGGCTCCACATACCAAAGGAGGAGGAAAAAGTGAGCCGAGAGACAATGTGGGGCGGATGGTCCGTATAGAGGGGGATGTGGTGCTCTCCCCATATGCTGTCGAGGAGGATAAGGAATTGGAGGGCAGGATTCGACGGCTAGAGGACGGGATATCATACGGCGTGGGTAAAATGGATGAATTGAAAAATCTCGCAGGTCAAGCGTTCCAGATGGCGACTGCTGTGAAAAATAAGTATGCGCACAAGCCGCGTTTGGGAGAGTCAAAATCACAAAGGTCGGGAAGAGCACTGAACCAGTCAGCAGGAAAACATGTGAAAAGCCTGAGTAAGGCCTCAAAAGTCCTAATATATCACCAGCAGAAGAAGAAGCAAGTAAGTTCAGACATGGAACTGGACGACCAAGTGGGGACTGAGAGCGAGGGGGCTGAAACAGACAACGAAGGAAAAGTTGAACAAGACGTCAATGAGGAGGAGGACTTGGACGATTTGAAGCTTAGAGGAGCTAGAACACTACGGAACAGGGAAAGCCTGAGGCCCCCAGTGAGATTCGAACCTGGTGTCACAGCGTGCTTGGCGCATGCCCGCTCCCAGTCGGAGCCCAGCCTTACTCAGATGCCCCTCATGGTTAAAGGAAAAGCCCTACATTATGCACCCTGGAGTTTCATGGACCTAACGGGCCTGATCCAACGATTACCCAACATGTGTGAAGGGGGGCAGAAATGGATTACACAGTTTGAGGAAAAAACATCAGGACAGCACCTGGCGATAGGCGATATCAAAGCCATTCTCTGCCAAACAGTGGGCAAGGGACGGGCTGAAGAAATTTTCGATGGGGCAGAACACAGGGATTTGATAGACGACCCCAAGGCTGATGCCATCCCGTTTGGCCTATACCGGCAAGAAATATGGGATGCTGTGAGGAGTATGTATCCGGCTAAGATGGACCCTGGGAAGCTTGAAAATATAAAACTGAAAGACGAAGAAAACGTGATAACCTTCATACAAAAGTTTCAAGATAAATGGAGGGATGAAACGGGTGCCAAATGGGACGATTCAGTGGCAAGTGTGGGACTGTTCAAACTGCTATTGAAGAAGGCTCTCCCTGGGGAGGTACAGAAGAAGTTAGAGGAAGTGGTGGGGCTCAACGCAATGGAATGGGCTTCATTTCTGGCACATGTGACCCATCACGTGGAGCAACACAGGAAGCTGAAAAAAGAAGCTAAAGATGCCACTGAAACCCTAATGAGCCAACTCTATAAAGCACAGCTCGGCGAACTGACCAGGACTAAACAGGAAGAGAAGGAACGGAGGAGGGAACACATTAAACAAGCGGCAGTGATGGTGCCCCATACACAAGCGTCAGCCCCAGCACAGGCTGACCCTATGCTGTTGGCCAATGGATACCAGGCCCACCCACAACAGCAAGTCCCACACATAACTACTATGCTGCACCCCGACCAGATGGATTACATATATCATATGAGGGCCCCCATGCACCCGGGAATGCCACCTGCCTGGGGGAGGGGACGAGGATACGGACGGGGTCGAGTTTTGCCAAGGCCAAATATGGCAACTGAAGGGTGTTGGGGATGCGGTGATCCTAGCCACTTCAGGAGAAATTGTCCACGTGTCCCACGACCAACTTGGGGAGACCGCGTGGATAGGGCTGAAAGAAGAGGTCAGGTGCTTGGACCGAGAGCACCGGAGAGCTATGGAATGCCACCTCGGTGCCAACCGCTACCCCCAGTACCCCAAGGTGGCCCCATGTATGGCCCCTATGGGGAGCCGGGACCCAGCCAGAGTTGAGGAGGCCGAGAGAAGCCCGGGGGGGAGCTCATGCAGTCCGTCACCACACTGCATCCAGAACAAGAGCCAACTGTTACAGTGACGATCGGAAACACCTTGCAAGCACCTTTTATGATCGACACTGGAGCTACATATTCAAGTATAGGGAAAGAAGGTTCACAGCTCCCCCTCACCTGTAAGGCTATTCAAACTATGGGCTTCTCAGGAAAAATACAGACCTTACGATTCACCGAGCCTCAAGAACTATCTCTGGATGGTGTGACAATACAAGCACCACTGTTATATTCGCCAGGAGCGCCTGTTAACTTACTGGGACGTGATGCCCTGTGTAAGTTGGGAGCTCAGATACAGTGCGAAGCGACTGGGATTTGGGTGACGTTCCCCAAATCAATATCCACACAATTCTTACTGTTGCACGAGCCACCTAGCACCGCCCGTAATGTGAGGATGGTATACTGGCTAGAGATGTCCGATCCAGCTAACTCGGAACTCTGGCACAGATACGCAGAATGGAAACCATGGTTACAGTACATGCGGCCCGATTGCACCGAAGTGGAGGCCCCTTTATATTGCACTATTAAAAATGATGACGGTGGACGAGACCAGGAATATGCTCAGCTTTGGGAGGACATGGAACAGGGACAAGTAATGGACATTAAAACCATGGAAATAATAAGCGGCCCACAGGGAGTGGCGGCTATTATAAAACTCCCAGATAGAATCGCTAACTGGTATCAGCTGGAAGGGACAGCGCCCCATGTCACACTCATGGTCACCAAAGGCCTGGAACGGGAAGAGGTAGAGCCAATGATAGGGCAGGCAAAAGAAGTACAAGAGTGGAAGCCAACTACCAATCCATCCTTGCACAAGTCGCCTGATGGAAAGTTTGTGCGAATCTCAGTAACAGCAGTTGATACCGCCGTGGCCACTAGTGTCTGCATATGCACGAACACGGACCGGAGTGGTTTACAAATGGCAGTTAAGGCAGCAAAAGATCAGGACAATGAGGAAATACTGAAAACTATTCCAGAAGAGCTATGGACAAAACATCCGACCGACGTAGGGTTGGTTAAATCCGCCGACCTAGCTCAGATTAAGGTAAAAGAGAATGCAAGGTTGCCCTACCAGAAACAGTATCCGTTGTCAGTGCAAGCTAGAGAAGGCATACGGCCCACAATACACGGATTGGTAGAGGCCGGAGTTCTAATCTCCACGCAAAGTCAGTGCAATACCCCCATTTTTCCAGTTAGAAAACCTGACTCAGAGAAGTGGAGGCTAGTACATGATTTGCGTGCTATTAATCAAATTGTGATACCGGAAACACCAGTAGTGCCAGACCCACACACCCTATTGTCGAACATTCCAGAAGGGACCAAATGGTATACTGTCATAGATTTATGCTCAGCATTTTTTAGCGTGCCACTGCACCCAGACTCACAGCATTTGTTTGCTTTCACATACGAAGGGCAGCAGTACACATACACTAGACTTCCGCAGGGATACTGTGAAAGCCCATCCATATTTAATCAGGTACTGGCTCAAGACCTCTCAGCCCTCGAGTGCCGTAGCACCATCTTGCAATATGTCGACGACCTTTTGATTTGTAGTGCGTCTAAAGAGCAATGCCAGCACGACTCTCTAAAGGTTCTAAGAATGTTGGCCGAAAATGGCCACAAAGTAAGTAAAGAAAAGTTGCAATTTTGTAGACAAAAGGTGGAATACCTAGGTCGTGTGTTAGAGGGAGAAAGCCGTACTATAGCACCAAAGCATGTAGAGGCCATACGCAAGGCCCCACAGCCAACCACCGTGCGACAGATGTTGGCATTTCTAGGAATGGCGGGGTTCAGTCGTCCATGGATATGTGAGTTCGCGCTAAGGGTCCAACCATTACGGGATATGATTAAGGCAGCAGACCAATCACAGCCAAATGCCCCCCTCGTCTGGACTCCTGAAGCTCTAGCTGCACTCGCAGATATTAAAATGGCCTTAATGACCGCTCCTGCATTGGCTAACCCAGATTATAGCAAACCTTTTCACCTCTATGTATCCGAAAGAAAGGGGTACGCATCGGCCGTCCTAACTCAGCAGCAACAAGGGATGGGAAAACAGGCCATCTCCTATTACAGCACGGCTCTTGATAACGTGGAAAAAGGGATGCCCCCCTGTTATCGGTCTTTGGCAGCGGCCGCATTTGCATATCAGAAAGCGTCCTCAATCACCATGGGGCACCCAGTTACATTATATACGACCCATGCACTGCATGCACTCCTAACGAGTCAGACCTTTGTGATAACGAACTCCCGTCGAACAGGATATGACTCCATTCTGTCAGCCCCGGAGCTCACCATAGAACGGTGCACCACGGTGAATCCGGCCGATAAACTGGTAACCCCGATAGATGGTGTACCCCATGAGTGCGTAGCAGTATCAGAGATATTTTTGAAAGCGCGTTCAGATTTGGAGAACTGCCCTATTGATAATGCTAAGCATACGTATTTTGTGGACGGTTCCTGTTATCGTACTAATACGGGCAATAAGGCTGGGTTGGCAGTAGTAGAAGCACGACGAAACCCGGCGACGTTTGAGGTAGTGATGAGTGTTCCGCTCCCCCAACCCTGCTCGGCCCAGCTAGCTGAACTACGGGCGTTGACAGCTGCATGTAATTTGGGCCGTAATGAGAGTTGCAATATATATACGGACTCAGCCTATGCTCATGGAGTCTGCCATGTGTTTGGACCAATCTGGGCTCAAAGGGGATTCCAGCGGGCAGATGGGACCGCCGTGACCCACGGGGAGGCGATTTCAGATTTACTATATGCTATGACATTGCCCGCAAAATTAGCTGTAGTGAAATGCAGGGCACATAGGACCGATGACTCCTTTATCACTAAAGGGAACTCACTGGCGGATGAGGCAGCTAAGAAAGCTGCCGTAGGGCCGGGGCAGATGATGGCCCTAACTCAGCCAGGGGAAAGTCCGATGCGGCATCCGCAGGTAGACAATGTGGCCCACTTGGTGGAGCTGCAGAACACCGCAGGTGTGGCTGAAGTATCGGCGTGGATAAAACGGGGGGCGAGAAAAGAGGCGGGTACTGGATTGTGGCGCAGCATAGAAGGATTGTGTATAGCCCCAGCCAGTTACCTCCCGCTCTTGATCAAAGAAGCCCATGGCTTGGATCATGCCCATAGAACCGAAACAATCCGAAAAATCCGTCAGGAATGGTGGTCCCCATTTCTGGCCAGTATGGTGGACTATGCATTGAATAGATGTGAAGTGTGTATCAAGAACAATGTGCGAAAGAACTTCACTGCTCCGTTAGGACATATTCCCCCGCCGACAGGGCCATTCCGGCATATAATGATGGATTATGTAGACATGGGAGCAGACAACCGGAAAGAAGGGAAGCGCTACATTCTAGTAGTAGTAGACCACTTCAGCAGGTGGGTGGAAGCAACTGCAACTTCCAAGGAAGATGCAAGGACCGCGGCTAAATTTTTATGTCGCGAAGTCATTCCCCGGTTCGGTATTCCAGATTTTCTGAGTTCGGACAACGGTACCCACTTTGTGAATAACGTCATTGACAATGTGGCATCTGCCTTGGGGATAGATCATAAGCTAGGATGTGTGTATCATCCTCAATCCCAGGGCATGGTAGAACGAGTGAATGGTACCCTAGTTAATAAACTGGCAAAAATATGCGAGAGCTCTCGCCTGAACTGGGTACAGGCCTTACCACTGGCCTTGATGAAGATGCGTTCTCAGACCAATCGTATGACGCACTTGACTCCTCATGAAATGCTTACTGGGCGCCCAATGCCTATGGCATTCACCCGAGGTCCATACACAGGGCCGTCTTTGGCACAATTGGAGGACGAAATGCAGGATTATGTGCGAACCCTCACCAAAATCCATAGACATTTGTATTCACAGGTTCGTGAGGCAGTCCATGGAGAGAGCGAGGTACGGGAGGACGTGCGCCTAGTGGCACCGGGGGACCAGGTATACATTCGTGTTTTCAAGAGAAAGAGCCCCCTTGCGGGACGTCGGGAAGGACCATTCACCGTGGTCGCTGCAACCCCCACGGCTGTGAAAGTAGAGGGGAGGAATTACTGGTATCACTTGAACCACTGCAGCAGCGCCGAACCAGGTAAGGGACCGCTACTGCAAGACACAACCGACGAACAACCATCGACCTCAAGACTAGACAGTACAAGGAAGCCCACTGAGGCAGTGGTGTTCACTGATAGTGACAGTGATTCGGGTGCATCCCTGAGCCCTGCCTACAGCACTCGAGCCCAGAACAAGCGGCGAGCTGTGGAAAAACTCGATAGACTGTCTCAGTCTGATGCCAGTAGCCTCACCGTTCTCACGCCCCAAATAGAAGTGACGGGTGTAGTTATCTGCCCACAGGAAGTTGTAACCCCAGCAACGGAGGATTTTCTGTCTACATTCGCCACTCTCTGTCAGGACCTTGACGACACCGCTTTGCCTCTGAGCCTAATCAACTCAGATACGCTACAGTCTCTAGCAGCACAGTTGAACTTACCCGAGCTTACTCCTGAACGTCAGTCTCCGCATGAATCCTTGCGCACTCCCCTACCCCCGGTTCCGGAGGGGACCGGTGGAACAAGCTCCACAGAATAGTAGCACGTATGTGGGTAAACTGATTTTTACAGCAGGGCTAATAGTACTCTTTTTCTTTTTCTACGACCCAATGTTTAAAAGAAATGCCCTGGATTCCTATCATACATTACACCCACTAGCGACTGCTACTTCCCGCACAGCCCTCTATCCTCGTATTAGGCGTGTTCGATCCTGGACGGCCCCTGGCTCCACTATAGGTTCCCGTAGCTCGATGTGCGCGTTAGCTCTCCTTAGACTCGCCCATGAAGAGTCCCTGATTGGGAGAAGTCCCTATTTGGCCTCATTCACTTTCTCCCCAGCTCGGTCTGTGGAGATTCGCGTAGGACATCTTAGAATTACTGGTAGGGCACGGACGAGTAGGTGCTCCTTCGAGCTGCCCACGATTGGCCCCCTGTGGCTACCGTTCCTTTGCTCGGCTACGGCATGTTCTTACAATGATAGTACAGGGTCACCCTTCGCATCCCGGGCTCTCCACCCCCTCCTCATTTCCCCGATGTCAACTCCGCTCGCACATAAATTAATGAAATTACAATATTATTCAATCTCTACCGCTAACACTTCGCTCACGGAGGAGCAGAGTAACATGTACATGGCATGGATGGTCCACACTGCTCGATCTGTGACGGATCGCTCGTGTCTCGTATGTCATGATCGTAGCCTCACCCCCCATTTTATGCTGCCTATGGGGAACCTCAAAGAATGTCTCACCAACCCCTATTCTGTTGATTTTTTGTGTCCTACTGTGTGCCTCCTTGGGGCCCTTTCGGCTGATTTTGGCCCATCGTGGATGCACAATGCAAGCTCCTCATGCCTGTTTCACCCTGTAACCACTCAAGTGTCGACTTTTGTCCGCGTCCAACCATCTCTGCCCTCGTTCTTTCCCATCTGCCTCTGCTCCTCTGTTGGCGTATATCCTGTGGGAAATATGTCTGCCCGATGTAATGTCTCCCTATTCGCTAATGATTTGCAAATTGAAACCCCCTCTGTTTGTGATTCACCCCCATGCACCCCCAACGTGGTAATTCCCCTACCTGATCTTAGTGGTGGTACTGTTCCCCTTGCGGATGTGTTCTGGTTTTGCGGGGGCCAACGTGTACGCCAGACCTTGCCTGCGGAGTGGCAGGGATGCTGCGCCCCGGTTAGGTTGGATGGTAAGACCCGTGTTTTGTTGGTGGCTGACCGACCGTCATCCGGCCGGTCCCGTTCACGCCGCGACGTGGCCCAATGGACTCAGTATGTCCGTGACGCTGATGCAGCGAACTATTCTGACTGGGCTGCTGATGAGACCGTCCATCTTGACTTTGGGGGTACCCCCATTGGCGTTCCTGCTCGCTACAGAGCCATGGAGGCCGTTGGCAGTGGTGTAGCGTCTATTTTGCTCCCGGCCGTGCAGATCAACCGCAACGTGGCATGGATTAATTACATGTGGTACAACGAGCAACGCTTCATTAACTACTCACTGAGTGCTCTCGGACTGGTCCGTGATCAGCTCCATGCCACTTCCCTCATGGCTGCTCAGAACCGTTTTGTCCTGGACCAGATGCGGGCCCCGGAGGAAGGTGTCTGTACAATGATTGGTCCCGAGTGCTGTGCTGCAATCCCTTTGCACACTGGTTCTGAGGGAGCCCTCTCCAAGGTCCTGGGCCAACTACAAGCCCTCCAGACGGAGCAAGCGGCTAACTCCGGCTTTGGGTCTAGTCTCCGCCTCCCGCCGTGGCTCTCCTGGTTTCTTTCTGGAGATTGGACTGCTACCCTGACCCGCTTGGGAGCGTCCCTGTTCGTCCTCCTTCTCCTTATGGCTCTGGTGGCCTGCTGTGTGATCCCCTGCGCACGGCGGATGGTGATGTCCTCAGCCTCCTTTTCTGGCCAGTACGTTGTTAAGGGTGAGGCGTTACCGCCTCAACGGGGGGTGGTGATTGAGACCATGCGACGGGGGTCAATGAGCAGCGACAGCAGCGACAGACAGGGGTCAATGAGCAGTGACAGCAGCAACACCAGCGTCTACGAGAACATGAGACAGGACATGAGCCAGGACTGATGGGAAAGGGGGCGCAAGGACCCGTTTGTACAAGGTAGTGGCAAGGTAATGGGCCTATCCGAGACAAACGGGACCTATTGGTGTTTTCTATATGTTCATTTGTGTTGCAGATCTACTGAACCCTGAGGGGTGAGAAGAAGATGTGATGATCCATACCCTGGGTGTAAGTGCTAGCCTAACCTCTCCCCAAAGGGTGGTTCTCTACAGTACGTAAAGTGCTTGAGCCGAAGACAACTGGAATACAGAGGGATACTGCCGATAGAGACTGTTATGCCAAGTGTTATAAAATGTGTATGTATGTATGACATGTAATGTGATGGGCAAAAAAGTGTGACGCAATCAGGCACAGAAAAGTATAATGGTGCTGCTGAGCACATGGTGCTGGCAGGGTGGGAATTTTTCCTCGTAAGAGGTTTTTTCGCCCACCCCTGACTGCGAAAGACTGGGGTTTGGTTTTTGAGGGGAAGCAAGAATCTGCAGGTCCCGACAAATACAAAACTGTGGGCTGACAGGCCTAGTTGAGAAAGATAGGGACGTGTAGATCAAGTAGTTAGTTACTGTAGTGTACTCATACGTATGGCAGTAGTAGTAGTAATAAATGATTAGAGGAACTCAGTTAATCTTATAATCGATGTAGGCAAACAAACGTATAATCAAGGTAGTTAAATTCGAAATGAGATATATATATACATAGTTAAAAGGAGAAGTAAGTTAAGGGTTAAGAGTTATGGCTAGGTACATCTACACATGTCCGGCGCAAAGTGGATGTATGGGGGTCCTAAGGCCCATTCTCCAGCTGCCAATCTACTATGAGACCCCAGGGCGCACAACACTAGCACGTCTCCCACCAGGTCTACAAAACCTCCTCAGCTCCTGTTCGGATCAGGGTTGCGTAGAAGTGGTTAATGTAAGGGACCCATTGGATTACGGGGACGACAGGCGCAGGGATTATGGCCTTGTTAGAGTAATCCTCCGACAGCTAGCGGGGGACGGCCATGGGGTGCGGCAGAACCAGTTCCTCCACAGATACCCACTTAATTAAGGTAGTGTATGAGGCTTCACAGCCTCAGAGGGGGAAATGTTGTGGATAAAAAAGGTCATAAAATAAACATAAGGGAGAAGAAGGAAAAACGGGCACCTTGACACGTAGAAGCGGGATTAGGCGGACATTGACAGATTGGAATTACGAGCAATTTAAGATCAGTAATAGTCAAAAAAGTCAAAAAGAAGTGTACGAGCTAAGGAGTGCTAAAAACACACACACACACACACACACACACACACACACACACACACACACTCGTACAGTCAAGGGCGGGCAAGTAGACACAACATACATACACACACACTCTCTCTTCCTCATACACACACATGAATAACTTTAATAATATCTTATAGTAATAGAGAAACTCTATAAAAAACAGAATAGTAGGATATGCAGGACAGTAGAACTGTAATGATATTAAGAAGTTGGAAGTACAGTAAACCGCTTTTCAAGTAGTATAAATATATATAAAATAAGAAATATAGTGCAAATATGAAAATAAATTATAAATGAGAAGTACGGGAAAAAAAGGAAAATATAACTTACTCATGATTCAGATGGTGAAGATTCTCGTCTCGCAAGGAAAGCCTTAATTTTTAGAGAACCATGAAGAAAGCCAGTTATAAGGGTGGCTGCCCCCCCCCCCCCCCCCCCTCGAGATAACGATAAGACCAAGGTCCCTCCCGGTTGTTTAGTCGTCTTGCTTACGTCATTTTTATTACCTAGGGAAATGGGAATCATGGTTTCTGAAGACCTGGGTAAGGGAGAACCCTGGTTTTTGAAGACCTAGGTAAAAGAGAACCCTGGTTTTTGAAAACCTAGGTAAATAGAAACACTGGGTTTTTGTTTCCTGGGTTGTTGGAAATGCCTGAGTTCTGATTTTATGTGTAAAGTAAAACCCCGGGTTTCAATTCTATGGGTAAGTGAAATAGGCCTTTTCTGGAAACCTATGGGTTATCTAGTGTGTAAATACAGTATAAATACTGGAGCTTAAGCTCAGGGTAGGGGGGATCACTTCTGAGAATTCTCATCGGTGTGGATCTCGTGTGGTGGAATGGAACAATAAAGCTGGACCCTTGCTTCTTCTCACTCACGGCTGGTGTATTTTTTCTATCTCCAACTGGTCTCAGAGGTAGATGTGAGTATTGGCTTCTAAATTGAATTTTAAATGTTTTTGGGTAATAGGCTAAATTCGAGCTAACAGCTCCTGATTGCATAATCATTTAACACAGTCTTTATTGACTACTGCTCTGTAGATTTATGTCCGATTTTAGATTAACTGATGTATATCGCACTCTTCATCCCACTATGAGGCAGTACACCTTCTATTTTTACACACATGAAAGTTACTCTAGACTGGATTATATTCTCATATCTTCTGCTTCATATTCAGAAATACACAGTGTTGTAATTATGTCCTCTATATCTGACCACAGTGTAGTCTCAGCTAAAATCTCTTTTGTGTCTGTACCAATCAAGGCTGCATTTTAACAATACTCTGTGGTTTATAGAGGTGAATACCGGTTCAGGGGATAATCCTCGCTTTCTCTGGGATGCTGTAAAGTGTTGCAGACGGGATTCTTCTACCTCATTTGCATCTCACCTAAATAAAACTAGATTAAACGCAATATGTACTCTTGAGACAAAATTAAAGAGGCTAGAGTGTCTTCAACAGAGTTCATATTCTGAGAATGTCCAGTAAAGAAATAATAGTGACACATGTAGAACTCAGTCAGAGGCCGACTTACCATTAGGCAAACGTTGGCAATTGCTACCAAGGGCCCCCAAAACACTGCATAAACTTGTACTTAAGAAAGTTTTAGTTTTACTTTTCTCTAATTAATAATGTTTTTCTAAAAATCCATACGCTAAAATGCCATCAGAATGCTGAATTTATGAGTGTATCAACGCTCGTGCATACAGCGGCGACGTCACGTGTAGTGTACAGACAGAGTAAAAATGAAGTGAAGCAGCGCTGCTGAAAAAAGAAGAAAGTAGGAGGAAAGCAAACAGTTTTTTATCAAAGCCTGTAAAGTGTTTTAAATTAACAGATTGTGCCTTTTGTGTGAAGACAAGGCTCTAGCATTACAGCCAAAGAACAGCAAGGCTGGGACAGGCAGCAGGGTTCGTTCTCTCTCTGTCTCTGTCTCTGTCTCTGTCTCTGTCTCTCTCTCTCTCTCTCTCTCTCTCTCTCTCTCTCTCTCTCTCTCTCTCTCTCTGTCTCCCTCCCTCTCTCTCTCTTATTTGAATAAGCTGCTGTCCTACTGTAGCATACAGCAACTTACTGTTTGCGCTTGGTTAGTGGTCATAGTGAAATAGACTTATTTATTAATATAGGCCTAATATCAAGATTAATTTCATAATGTTAATATTAGAAAATAAAATGCATTATTATTATTATTATTATTATTATTATTATTATTATTATTATTATTATTATTATCATCATTATTATGTTATAGTAGTGATAGTAGTAGTAGTAGTGGTCTATTTTTGGGGGGTTAAATGATGAGATGTGGATTCATGTTAGTGCTAAAATAAAAAGTTTCAGTCCTGATTGAGGAGTTGTACAGCTGATTGGGGCAGCTCTCCTACACTGCACCCAGATGATGCCCCCTGACTAGCTAACATGCTGTCTTGATTGTTTTATATTCTTTGTCACGCTGTTCTTCTGTTTCTGTTTGCCTATTTTACAAATATGACTTGATATCTGTTCAGTGCTACTTCATATAAGTATGCTTAAATAGCATTTATGTTTCTGTATTGTTATATTTTTATGCTAGTAAGTGGTGTTAAAAATTGGTCTAACCATCAATGAACCGGGGTGTTATGATGTGGCATGTTGTGGGCCGGGTGTGGTGGTCCGCTAAGGGCCAGAAACTCTAGGGCCACATTTTGGTCCCAGTTCACCCCTGATTATTGCTATTAATGCTGAATAACAACATGTGCTGAAAATGTAAATGTCGATGTTAAAACACTGAAATGAGGGCCCCATTTCTACATTTTGCCTAGGGTCCCTAAATCACTAAATCTGCCCTTGAACTCAATTCTTTGTTACACCATAGAGCTGAGTTTCTGATGCAAAAAATGAGGAGAATCTATTACTTCAATGGGGCTAAGCCAAGTCATCTCCTAGCTCTTAGGCTGAAGAACAGTGAAAAATATTCAAATATTATGGCAATTCAAACTCCCAATGGCTTGATAAGTGAACCCAAAGGAATTAATATAGAATTTAAATCTTCTTATTAGAAATTATGTAAATCTGATTTGGCTTTTTGTGAGATGGCATGTGATGACTTTCTTCAGGCTCTCACTCTTCCATATCTATCTGATGATGATAGAGAGAATGTGCACTTCTGAATGTTCCAATTTCATTAGAAGAATGAAAGAAAGCTCTTATAGCCATGAAGAAGGGGAAGTCATTGGTATGGGATCGAATCCCTCCAGAATTATATCTTACTTTTTGGGAAGAGTTGTGGTTGTTAAATACAATTAATCACTCTATTCGAGAGAGTTCTTTCAATTATAGTGCTAGTATGGTCATTATTACTCTGCTGCCTAAGCCTGACAAGGAATTGACTCAATGTTGGAATCACAGACCATTGTCTCTTTTAAATAGTGACATCAACTTCTATGCTAAAGTTCTAGCTTTCCGTTTAGATATCTTTATGACCAAGTTGGTGCACAGTAGTGTTCGGTCGAGTCCACTTTTGTCAAGTTCGAGTTGAGACCAAGTCCTTAACCAGTCGAGTCCAAGTCCAAAAAGAGCCGAGCTAGACTTAAGTCCGAGTCCTCAATGGCCGGGTCTGAGTCGAGTCCGGCCGAGTCCAGAAAGTAATTAAATTGAAAAAATATTTGAAATTGCAATTCTCAACGCTCATCACTGAACTGTTAAATTAATATTTGAATCTTCACAAACCAATGGCAACATAAATGTAACAAAAAATAGAGCTCTCCCAAGACCTTCACAACCTTATTGTTGCAAAACATATTGATGGAAACAGATACAGACATATTTCAAAACTTCTGAGTCTTTCAGTAAGCACCATAGGGGCCGTTATCCACAAGTGGAAGCAGCATCACTCCGTCATCAACCGGCCATGCACAGGAGCTCCTCAGAAGGTTTCTGACCAGAACAGTCAACAGAAGAGTAGCCCAAGAGCCAAGAACCACTCGGAAAGAGCTCCAGAAACACTTGGCGGCAGCAGGTACCATCGTCACAGAGAAAACAATAGGCTATGCCACAAGACACCACAAGACACCATTACTAAAGAAAAGGCATGTTGAAGCTTGGTTAAAGTTTGCTACGACTCATTTGGACAAGCCTATGAAATACTGGGAGAGTGTAGTCTGGTCAGACGAGAGCAAAAATGTACTTTTTGGCTGTCATACTACACACCATGTTTGGAGAAGAAATGGCACTGCACATCACCCTAAAAACACTACACCAACAGTGAAGTTTGGAGGTGGAAGCATCATGGGGTGGGCTGTTTTTCAACGCATGGTACCGGCAGACTTCATATAATTGAAGGAACGATGAATGGAGCCCTTTACCGGGAGATTCTTGAGCAGAATGATGAAGATGAGACGTGGGTGGAGCTTCCAGCAGGACAACGATCCAAAGCATACAGCAAAGGAAACTCTCAATTGGTTTCAGTGAAAACAAAACAAGGTGTTAGAATGGCCCTGTCAATCACCTGACTCGAATCCAGTTGAACAAGATTTAAAGACAATATGGTTAGAAGAATGGGACAAAAATCACACCTGAATACTGCGACCCATTAATTTCTGCATACAGGAAGCGTCTTGAAGCGTCCACTAAGTATTAAATCCATTTCAGTTAGCCTGTTCAATACTTTTTTCCTGCATCATTCCACTTTATTACACATAACTTTATTTATGGACTTGGATTTATGTTTGGATTTCTTTATATTTCTGAATTTCTTGAGTTAATAATGATGTCTGGTGAAAATTTCATGTGAATCGCATCATTGGAAATATATTTACTGAAAACGTTCAAGACTTCTTTACCCCCACTGTGTGTGTGTGGGGAGATTACATGGACCGTGGGTAGGTGGGGTGGAACTTAAAAAGGGTATCTTTTTACATTAACAATGTTTCCAAAAGAAAAAAAAGAAACTTCAACAAGCTCCAGGAAAACAGACACAACACCTCCATCAGAACCGCCTCAGAGTAAAACAACAAACTCTCCACCTGCATCATCCTCAACAACACTGGAACAAGATAAACAGCAAACACAGCAGCAAGGCTCTAGGTGCCAAAATTTTTAATCAGCAATGAAACAACACATCTTTTATTACATTTATTTACTGAATTATATCTCTGACAATGTCTGGATCTATAATAACTCATATTGTCACGACTTCCCCTCGAGCTAGCGCTGTAGCACGCAGCGTGTTCGGAAACCCGAAGTGCGAGCTCGAAGCGCGAGCCGATGCATGAGCTCTTAGCGAACGCACGCTTTTGGGGCTTCAGTGACATTGACTTTGTTTACTTTCTATATGTGCTTTTGTTATGGTTTTTGTCCTGTCTCCACCCCTGTATTGTCATTGGTTGTTTCCCATAGGTGTGACGACATTGTTTTCAGCTGTCTTGTGTTTCACCCCTGATTACATTTGTCATTTAACCCCCTTGTGTCTCTTTGCACCTTGAGTAGTATTTAGTGTTATCTCCTTACCAAGCGGTCGTTTCTTGTTTCTCGTTTTTATTCATGTTTATTGACCTGGTTTCTTGTTTCACGTTTCTGATTCTAGCCCTGCCCAGTTTATGCCTGTTTGTAGATCGCCTGACCCATTGCCTGTTATTTCGACCACACTACTGTCTCATGATTTGGATTTGTCTGCCTGACCTTCTGAAATAAAAATCTTTAACTGCACTTGCATCTGTCCTCACCTTCATAACATTTAAGACGTGACACATATAAAGTGCTGGATGGATGAAAATGTCCTCCAGCAAAATGAGAAAAAGACTGAAGCAATCCTGTTTGGTCCTTCACATTTGATAGAAAGTCTTAGCTGAAATCTGGGCCCCCTACAAGACCACATTCTTACCCAGGTCAAACATTTGGGGGTGATCTTCGATTCGGAAGTACAGTTTGACAAACAAATTCTGTTGTCAGAGCTAGTTTTCCAGCTTAGGGGACTTTTGCAAGTTAAAATATTTTCTCAAATTTAAAGATCGTGAGACTGTTATTCACACTTTTATTTCATTAAGGCTTGAGTACTGCAATGCCCTGTATGCTGGAATTAGCCTGTCTTCAATCTTGCGCTTGCAACTTGTACAGAACGCTGCAGCACGCTTTTTGACTGGGACCAAAAAGAGAGAGTACGTAAGACCCATCTTAGCCTCACTGCACTAGTTACCGGTGAAATACAGAATTGATTTCAAGATCCTATTGTTTGTTTTTAAAGTCTTGCATGGTCTCTCCCCATATATATTTCAGATCTCCTCAGCTTTCGCTCTTCCACACATTCGCTCAGATCCTCCTCTCAGTTGTTACTGGCCATTCCAAACTCACGATTACAAACCAAAGGTGATAGGGCCTTTTCTGTAATGGCACCGAGGCTTTGGAATAGCTTGCCCCTCTCTACCAGATCTTCTCCTACAATAAATTTATTTTAATCACCCTTTATATTAAACTCATTTCTTCACGCAGGCTTATCTATAATCTGCCCTGTCTAGCTGCTTATTCTCTGGTCTTAGTTATATCTGGTTTGTTTTCTTATAGTAATTGTTTGTTTATATATTTATGTTAATGACATTTTATGCTCTATTTTAATGTATTCCTTATTATCCATGATGTGCAGCACGTAGTTCAACATTTGTGTTGTTTTAAATGTGCTATATAAATTAATTTGACTTTGAGTCATATAAAGTGTAATAGAAAAGTTCTTTTCCTGTAACTTGTAACTGTCACTTCTTCATTCTGGTCTTAGCTGTAAATAGATGCATGTGAATTTCACACCTTTTTCTGCTCTCCCTCTGTCAGAGACCATCTTCACTTCCTGCTTTACACCTTATTTAAACTGATCAACTTAAAGAAATTCTGTAGAATTACTCTCTGCAAGTGGTCTTTATTTTCAGATGTAGTTGTAACATGGTGTCTAACCACAGCTGTTTAACTGCAAGTAGCTCTCTGAGATAAAAAAAAAATAAAAATGCACACATGATCACAAGATAGTGTAACACACACGTAGTAGTTAGGATCTGGGCTGAGAAACAAGAGATTAGGATTTTGAGTCCAGCTGATGATGATCCACTACTGACCCTGTGTGTTTAAGTAAAACTCTTAATGACAAACTGGACAATTCCTTCAACCTCATGACTTGTTTTTTGCTCTCACCATCAGCTGTGAGCTTTATATTAACAGACGTGAACCTTTCCTAATAAACCAACACTAAAATATGGTGCAGTCCTGAATAAATTAAATATAAACAAACAAATAAACAAACAAACAATTATCTGCTTGTTGCATGTACCAATTCTCAAATTATCCCAAAACGTATTTTCCATATGAACTAATAATATGGACATTTAATTGAATAATTTAATTTCCATATTCATTAATAATCATTCATTCTTATTAATACAGTACATGTTATTATTAACTGTAAATGTTATGTTTACAGGCTGTGAGCTGGTGAAGAAGACAGGGGTAGAGGGTGTGACTGGGTTCACAGGAGAGTCTGTAGTTCTGCCCTGCGTCTGCACTGACCTACAGGACAAACCAAAGTCTGTAAAATGGGAGTTTAATAGAAGAAATCACATTCAGGAAATTTACCCTGAACAGACTGGACGTCACAGAAACAGAGTCAAACTGGTCAGTAACAACGCTCCAGGAAACCTCTCTATACTCATATCAGACCTGACTGAAGAGGACCAGGGACTCTACAGATGTTCTGTACAGGATGATAGAAGAGATGTCAGATTATCTGTTAAAGGTACATGTTTTCATTAATGACTGTGAGCATGCTTTACTCCAGTGTCATGTGCCATATTACTAACAGTGATAAAAACAGTCATTAGTTTTAATAAGTTTTGTGTTTTCTGTAGGAAGAACAGAAACTTCAACACACTCGAGGAAAACAGACACAACACCTCCATCAGAACCGCCTCAGAGTAAAACAGCAAACTCTCCACCTGCATCATCCTCAACAACACTGGAACAAGATAAACAGCAAACACACAGCAGCCTCCCTCCAGGTGCCAAAACTTTTCATCAGCAATGAAAAAATACTGTATTATTACATTTTGTCTTGTTTTATTACACAGTTTTCTGCATTCGTGTGGCTTTGCTGCTGCTGACACTCAGTGTAATGGCATTTATTTGTTGGGGATGCAGAAGCACAACACACACACACACACACACACACACACACACACACACACACACACACACACACACACACACACACACACACAGCATAGTTTTTTAAAGGTTACCTGATGCAATTTCATGTCTAGATTAAATCCTTGGTTATTTAACTCGCTATGTTGGCTCCAAATCAGATTTGGAGATTAAATGAAGAATTTGTGATCAGACTCACACATTTACATGAACATGGGTTTACATGAACTTAACCACATCATTCAATTCATGCTGAAAGAACTAAATGTTTTGTTTTACTCAGTATTGTTGTGTGTGAGTTCAAACAGCACAGCATGTCTCCTCACCTTACTAGAGAAACCACTTACAAACCACTAGAGGTGTGATTTCTGAGGTCTTTTCTCTTTAGGACGAAGATGTGGAGAGGACGTGATGACTGAAGGACATCAGGACTGTGAGGGAAAGCCGGAGGATCGGGTTAGTACACGTAAAATAACAGTTATTACAGATTACACACATGTAACACACATGCTCTCATTGAACAGTGAGTTATAGGAAAATAACTTCTGCTGCTTCTATCAGAACAACACATGGTGTAAAGAAAGAAGTCAGATTTGGAGATTTTTGTCGTCTTCACAGGATTTTACTTGCTTCTTAGAGTCAACACCAACAGCCACAGTATTGTCACTGTTTGTGTGTTATATGTGTAATTTTCATGTTCTGTCTTTCCACAGCCTGAACCTGACGTTGTCACTTTCTGTACTAAATAACACACGAACACAGCCGGAGCAGCACGAGTTCAGATCAACGCTGGAGAGAAAACTGAATATAGCAGCATCATAACAATCTAATCCAAAATAAATATAGACACGTTCTCAGATATTATAGAATAATGCTGAAAACATATATTAAATACACACCATGGCCTAGCGCAAGACTCACTCTGTTGGATTTTTTTTTATAAGTATCTGAAATTTTGCTATTTAAAAAATCAGATTCAGACATATAAATGTGTGTGTGTGTGTGTGTGTGTGTGTGTGTGTGTGTGTGTGTGTGTGTGGTGGTTCCAGATAATTGTGTTCTCTTCACCTTCATTTATATTAGCTAAGGGTATTGTTCTGCATTCACTTTGTCTATTAATCATTAAAAACTGCTGATGGATAATCTTGCAAATTATATTTTGAATGTATGTGTTATTTTATATCTTATGTGTACCATTCTTACGTATATGAGATTAAAACATAAATGCTCTAGGAGGCTTTTGCATAAATAGACTGCTATAGAAGTTCTTGTTTGTGACTTTTTTAAAACTTTGAGTAAGAATAAAAACGGAGGATTGTTGAATCTGCCTGAACTGAACGTGTATTTCTATTCTTTCCCCCAACACTCCTTACAATTTGTTCACTTTTTTCACAATTAGTTACATGCTTTTATTAATAATGCATTTACTGAAAAGTGATGTGCTTCATTTACATGATTCAAATGTGTACAGCATATTCACAGAATAAAATAATTACATCAACACAATTATTTGCAAAAGAATGTAAACTGAAAGAGTGAAATTGTGTTGGTGTAATATATATTTTGTTCATGCAGGAATGAAGAAATCATTTGAAATGTGGATCACTTTTTTCAGTGCTTGATTGATGTTGTACTTGCATATGTGAGTCTATATGTGTAGTGAAAATACATACTTATACCACAGTGCTGTAGAATCCTCGATTCTGATTGGCTGACAGACGTTCTGAGGCGTGCAATTATTTTTCAGTAAATGCACAGCTAAAGTAGTTCCAGTCAGATCTTGACCGCATTACAGTTCCATATCACTTCGCCAAGTTCACTGAAGTAACGGAAAAGTTAGCCTACTGTCCACCGCAGCACACACATTTAACAACAAACAAAATGACAGAAAATATCGATTCTCCACAAATAAGTAATAATTGATGACGAACCATTGAATTATTGTAAAAATAATGTGCACCGGAGGTGGTAATACGACCACGAGGCGAAGAGGAGGATTGAGCCATTGACATGCAGTTATTGGAGAGAGAGAGAGAGAGAGAGAGAGAGAATGAATGTGTGATTGCAGTGAGACAGAAAAGCCGGTGACCAAGTATCAAAATTTATTTATTTGTTATATTTTCTGCATTAATAATTAAAAAAAACTAACAAACCCTGTGGACAAGTAGGCTTATCGATATTTATTTATTTGTACTATTTTTATATAATCATGTCTCTCTCACTCGCTCTCTCTCTCTAACTCTCTCGCTCTCTCTCCCTTTCCAATAATTTCATATCAGTGCATCAATCCTCTGTTACTAGCTCTAAAATAATGTTTTGGAATTAGCAATGTAGGCTTGAGATGGGATGCGTAATAAATTAGTTCCACACACACGAGCGTTTTAAGGACAAAAACCTGACAAATTTCAATATTACTCCTTATATATTTATCTGAGGTAAATGTCACATTCTTATAATCACAGACAGTTTCATGTAATGATGATGGAGTATACTGGAGCATTTCTGTTTCATTCCTGTAACACAGTGGTTCTCAACCCGGGGCGTGGAGAGATCGGAAGGAGGCGCAAATTGTTTTCAAGAGAATAAACACAGTCAGGACATCATTTGGGTTCTCTGTGTATTTTATTGCCTTTCAAATAAAATGTACATAAATGGAAAACCCCACTTTCCCTCTCCCTCTGCATTTTCTTTTTGCTTAGCCTGCCTTTTATCTTGTAGCTGTCGGTGCAGAGCAGTGTTGATAACTCGGCGACTTTTCAGACCTCATTAGTGACTTTTTTGCAAATAAATAAATAAATAAGCGCCTAACCACAAATCTAACAACTTTTTCGACAAACCTCAGCGACTTTCCAAATGTGTCCAGTTCTGTCCTGCAAGCACGAGGTGTTTCTTTCCCGCTGCACTCTCACCTCTCTCTGCGTCTGCTCTGTTCAGTGAGAGTCTGAGAGCCGGAGATTTAACAATGTCATGGATAACGAGACGCGCCCTTCATCCCGATTTACATCATTCTTACGTGAATGTTTTTAGAATGCACGATGAATGTAATGCAACATGTTTCCCATGTAACATAGTAAAAGTTATGAAAAGTCATTTAAAAAGTACAAAACCACAAAAGGAAAAGAATCTATCTATTACGGAGCCGCTAAAGGGGCATGGTGGTGGTGGTGGTGGTGGGAAAAATGGGATGGGAGGAAAAAAATTCAAAGCTTTTGCGTTCCCCCGAGAAACGTTTGCGTTGTCTCGCAAAGATAGCTTACCTGTTGTGTTCTCTCGAGAAACCTGTGTTCACGTCTCGTGACGTGCGGTGAGGTTGGTGGCTGGGGAGGCACTGACTCTTTCAAAGTCAGATTTACAAATATATGAATTCAACAGAGTAGCATAAATTCACCATTCACTTTTAGCCACATAACGCAAAATGACAGAGCTGGGGTTTGTTTGTCACATCCGTTGTCTCGTCTACTTCTACAGCAACAAATAGGGCTGCATTAATCTCCTTTTTTATATCATTTCTAATCACATCACTTATTGCTTCAGTTAAATCATTCTGAATACATGCAAGACGAATGTAATACAACATGTTTTTACATGTAAAATAGTACAAGTTATTACAGCCTAGTTCTCTTGTTCAACATAGTTATAGTGTTCAGAAACATTTTTGATCTTTCATGTTCCATACCTGTCTCTTATATAGTTTTATAAAAGTCATAAAAGTTATTTTAAAAAAACATTATAGTTATGAAGAGTAATTTAAATAAGTACAAAAACACAAAAGCAAAAAAATAAATATATCTATCAAAACAGATTATAGATTAAGTTATATTTATATTGATTTTATATAGAATAGATAATCATTATACCTGGTTTCCTCCATTGGTGGTGGTGGTGGTGGGGGGGGGGGGGGGGGGTTGCCACAAGCTACATGATAGGGGGCGCTTTCGTTACAAAAGGTTGAGAACCTCTGATTTAGAGCAATGTTTGTGAGGAGACGAAAGGGGAGGGAGGGTGGGAGGAGAGGGAAGGGGAGGGAGGGAGGGAGGAGCCGAAAGGGGAGGGAGGGAGTAAGGGAGCAGAATGAAGGGGAGGGAGGGAGGAGAGGGAAGAGAGGGAAGGGGAGGGAGGGAGGGAGGAGATGAAAGGGGAGGGAGGGAGTAAGGGAGGAGACGGAAGGGGAGGGAGTGAGGGAGGAGATGAAAGGGGAGGGAGGGAGGGAGGAGAGGGAAGAGGTGGGAGGGAGTGAGGGAGGAGAAGAAAGGGGAGGGAGGGAGTGAGGGAGGAGAGGGAAGAGGTGGGAGGGAGTGAGGGAGGAGAGGGAAGAGGGGGAAACGGAGGGAGGGAGGGAGGGAGGAGATGAAGGGGAAGGGAGGGAGGGAGTGAGGGAGGAGACGAAAGGGAAGGGGAGGGAGAGGGAGGGAGGGGGTGGAGGGGGAGCACAACAATACAATTCTTCTTAGGGCACCCATTTGGCCAGTAGCGGACCTGATTCTGCCTTAACATTACACTTGTCACAAACGGATGGAAAAATTCTGGAAACAGACGTCTCAAACAGGTTTGATGAAGTTTGACATCCTGTATCAGGTAAAAGAAACTTAATTTTGCATTTTAAAAAAATCATTTTAAAGTCTTAAATAATGTGCATCTGTGACGCCTACAAATGTATTGTCACAATTGTTGAGTTGTTTTGTGTATTGGCCTGTATAAAAGGAACAATTTGAATGTATTTTTGCAATGGATTTAAGTAGTATTTTTGAGGGTGCAATTGCTTGATTATGCCACAAGGGGGAGTGTTCATTTATGTGAGCGCTAGTAGGGCTGCGCGATGCTTCCGCTCCTCAGACAGAGAACAGCTTGCTGAGCAATCACAAGTAACATCTCCTGTGTCTGATTTTCCTCTACAAAACAGGACACAATATCTGTTCACGGGTTACTCATGCTTGAGGCCTGTAACAGAAATTTGGAGGCACCGCTGGGATCGGCATCTGACGAGAGTTGGTGCTGATCTTTTAACCAACAAACCAGGCAGACGTCGCAGGACCAGTACAGTGGAGTGGCAGGCGTGCAACTGGGGCGGCCACGAGGCGAAGAGGAGGATTGAGCCATTGACATGCAGATACTGTGTGTGTGTGAGTGTGTGTGTGTGTGTGTGTGTGTGTGTGTGTGTGTGTGTGTGTGTGTGAGAGAGTATCATTATTTATTTATTTATTTATTTATTCATTATATTTTCTGCAGTAATAAAAAAAACGAACAAACCCTGTGAACAAGTAGGCTTATCGATATTTATTTATTTATTTGTTTGTTCTATTTTTATATACTCATCTCTCTCTCTCTCTCTGTCTCTCTCTCTCTCTCTCTCTCTCTCTCTCTCTCTCTCGCTCTCCAATAACTTCAAGTAAATGGCGCTCAATAAAGCGGGGGGGGGGGGGGGGGGGGGGTCACAAATTGTTTTCAAGAATAAAAACAGACAGGGCATCATTTGGGTTCTCTGTATTTTATTGCTTTTCTAATAGAATGTGCAGAAATGAAAAACCCTGCTTTCCCTTTCCCTCTGTATTTTCTTTTTTCTGGGGAGAGGCGGAGCTTAGCCTGCCTTTTATCTTTTAGCTGTCAGTGCAGACCAGTGATGCTAACTTAGCGACTTTTCAGACCCCTTTAGTGACTTTATTGCAAAAAAAAAAACGCCTAACGACAAATCTAGCGACTTTTTGGTGGATCCGTGTGGCTCCGTGTAATTTGACTGAATTATACATAAATGTGCCACTGTGCAGTGACAAAAGAAAATCTTGTTCAGATTAGACAACAATATGAGGGTGGGGAAATTATTTTTGACTGAACTAATTGTTTGAAATTGTTTTTATTTGAACACACATTGTAAAGAAATCTTGGAATAATAGTTCTAAATGTTTTTGTTTTACATTTTTATAGATGGATAGCAAAATGCCTCCAGCACAAGAAGATTTGCCATTACATTCAAGAAACCACCTTCCTCCTACAATTTCATCTGGAACCTCAGCAAATCCAAAAGATGTTCATGCTTTAATACACAGGGTAAAGGGTGTAGAAGGTCTTTTGGCTGTGTTCATGGATAGCAGCATAATTCAGTCTACTCTGAAGATGGAATTTGTAAATGAGAATGCTGTAGATGATGCAGGAGTGTACAGAGAAGTTTACACTGCATTCTGGGATCAGTTCCTTGAACAATGTGAAGGGGAAGATGAGCGTGTTCCTAGACTGAGACCAGACTTCTGTGAAGCTGAATGGGAGGCAGTAGGAAGGATCTGGGTAAAAGGATTACTTGACCTTGGTGTACTGCCACTGAGGCTTTCCAGTGCTTTCATTTTAGCATGCATGCATGGAATTGACTCAGTCAGTGATGATGTCCTGATGTCATCTTTCCACAACTACCTCTCTCTGACTGAACGATCTGCCATTGCAAAGGCTCATCATCGCCCACTGGAGGAATGTGATGAAGAGGATTTGCTTTACCTCTTGAGAAGAAAGGGCTCTCATTGCACCCCTCCAAAAAACACCATGGAAGTTGCCATCCAAACGATGGCTCATAAAGCAATTCTTCAAGAGCCCAATAGAATAGAATATATATTCCTTGCGCAGAAACCCCCACCAGTACTCCATCCTTCGGTTGGCCGTACTTGCACCATCCAAATAGCTGTCAAGAGTTTCATCTGCATGATTGATGTAAAGGAAACGCTGATTCCCCCCTAACAACTCTTGGGCATCCTCCCAAACACTCCACCGCTTCAATATAGTAAATGCCTATTAGCTTTGGATCGCTACTAGTTGTGTATGCATTAATCCAGATAATCTTCCTCGAAAAGCCGTCAATGCAACCATTTATACAAATGCCATATGGTTTTAACTTATCGTATGAGTCCAAATGCCAAATCATGTTGGGTCCCTTAGAAAAGTAGTTGTGCCGTCTGAGACATCTGGCTCTCCTCACTGTAACTCCTGTAGGGTCCAGTTCCTTCAGCACCAAGCGCACATCCTCTTGTCTCACATACAGACCCTTCTCTCTGCATCTGGCGTACATCTATCGGTACCCATGAAGTTGCCGAGAGGACTGCAGCTGATTACGGATGCATGAAGGAAAAATCGGAAGTAAACAAACACTCTCGTGGCCGCGAGTACAGGGCGTTGCACAGCTCAGTGAAGCACTCTTCCTCACCATGTTATACATCTACCTCAACTACGAGCTCCAGCAACCAAATTCCTGAAGCCCCAACCAAAGAGCGGCCTGAGTGGAGGAAGAGCCAGAGTAAAGAGTCTAAACGTCCAGCATCCTGCTACTGCCACGCTGCCATCTTGGATTACTCAGTGACCACGAGAAGATTTGAACAGGCCGACGTTGGCAGCCGAGAGAGAAAGGAGTTATTGAAGACGGGGCACAGGAAGTCAAATGAAGCGCGTATCTCGGAATGGAAACCCCAAAAAATCTAGTTATATATTTATTAATTAGAAAACTTGGTTCAGGGTGGGTTTCTTTTTTTTTTCAGAAAACTGTTTTAGTGTATTTTTATTTTGCATTTTGGACAGTTTTTCCATCGCTCTAGTACTACAACACTACTACTGTTGATATAAAGAGAAGAAATATGTAAACTTGATCATTCAGATTTAAACAGTATTTGATTTTTGACAGCAAGGAGATCGGGTTTAACTGGTTAAGTAACTCTTTCTGTGCTGCAGCTATGGGGTTCCCGACGCTGCTGGTTCCCTGGGTGGTTCTACAGGAGCTGGACTTGTTAAAAAGCAGGAAACTGTCAAAGGCCAGCTGTGGAGTACATCTACACCTTCCTGAAGAACCAGGAGCCGCGTCTCTGGAGCCAGTCCATGCAGCAAGTGTCTCACGCTGCCTGTGAGCTGCTGATTTTGTGTGTTTGTGGGTTTTTTAATTTGTTCTTTGTATGAATGCATGCATCAGCTCACCAGGTGATGGCGCTGTTTGTTAACATTGTTTCAGGCAGGCTGAACGTGGAGGATAATGACGATCTGGTGCTGCAGTGCTGTCTCCAGTACAAGACATTGTATCCAGGGGGCACTATCATGCTGTGCACGTAAGCCATACGTTCAAGACTCAGAATTGTTCAGGCATCTTTAGGAGGACATCTTTGGGGGTCACATCTGGAATTATTTGCTAATCACGCGTTGAACAAAAGACCTTGTTTTTATCTTCTGATTTGCTCACAGTGGCCTGCTGGACACCTTTGGATATTTGATTAGTGCTTTTAACAATAAACAATGTCACAATACACAATAATCTGTTACGAGCATTTACATTTTTAATGAGCGAGAGAGAGGGAGAGTTATTAACTGTTTAATGTTTAATTGTTAATGGAATACGTAAAAATAAATAAATAAATAAATGAAATGGATTTGATTGAGGTATTAACACAACATATCTGGTGTAACTTTAGTAATAATATGGGACGTCACAAATGTTTTATTTAGCTCTGTTTATGTTTAAATAGCAGTCCTGATATCGGATAGTGCTGTTATAATTCATTATATTCTAAAAAGTCAAACAGTCCTGAAGCATATTATGAAGAAGAGTCCTGGGATAGTCTGATCTAAGTATGAGTCCAGCAGCAGTTCTTAGGTACAAATGTACAAAGGTGAGATTATCCACTGAGATTACCCTGAGGTTTAACTCTGAACTGTTTTTGGTTCTTTTTTGTTTTTGACTTTTTCTTTCATCGTTTCCATTATTTTATAGCAACGATAAGAACCTGTGCAGTAAAGCTCTGCTGAGCGGAGTCAAGGCCCTGATTAATGGGCGTTCCCTAAAGTGGTTCTCATCCTATTTATATAGGAGAACCTTTGCTGTGGAATTAGTGAGCTCTATTTCCTGCTCTCAGCCTATCTCATCTGGGGTTCCTCGAGGTTCTTGTCTTGGCCCTGTGCTGTTTTCTCTATATATGCTCCCTTTGGGATTAAACTCTCAAACACAGTGTAGCATATCATTGTTATGTAGACCATACCCAGTTATATCTGCCTCTGAAATGTAATGATTACTCCAAACTGTCATGTATCCGGAAACTCTGGACTCGAGTTCCCATCAGACACTGCACTGCACTAAATGTCACATGACCACCTGCACCTGATTCACGTGTCTGTTAATGAGCACTCTTGTGTGTATATATACACTGTGTGCACCGTTTCTCTGACTTTCGTTGTCTTAGACTTCCGTGTTCCATGTCACTGTGTTTTGTTTCATGCCATAGTGTTTTGTCTAGTTGTCTTAGTGTCTTTGGTTTGGTGTGTATTTGTTTAATAAACGTTCTTATCTGCGATTGCTTCCGAACCCATCCTTGATTCGTGACACAAACTTGCATCTCTGCTTGATTATTTGGATGAAATAAAGGTGTGGATGGCATCCCGTTTTTTGCATCTTAATGAGTCAAAATCTGAAATGGTGTTTTTTGGTCCATCAAAGTTAGCCAAACAGCTTTCTCTACATCTGGGCCCTTTAGCCACCAAAGTTAGGAATGTTAGGTGAGGAACCCTGGTGTGATTTTTGATTCTGAGCTGAAATGTGAAAAACAAATAAAGTTTCCAAGAATCCAAGAATTTCTTCCTTGGTTCCTCTGATTTTCTGTACACACCTGTCTTGTCTTTCCCCTGATTGGTTCTCATATGTAAGTTCTGTGTTTTCCCTCCTTAGTAGAATTTGTTTGTTTTGTACCCTTTCTAATTTTCTGGTGTTTGTTTGGTTTTTCTAATTATTTTTTTATTATTATTATTATTTTTAATCTTGTGAACAAACCTAATGAGCCCAATGAACCTAATTATCTGTAGACCAGCTGTAGTAGCAGCTTTATAGCACAAGATGTCGCTATTTAGCCGCTTAGCCATAGCTCACTTCCGTCTACTGGTGTGTGTTGACTCGGTCCATCAGGTTTCCTAGGGGTCATCTAACAATCTTCACTTGATATCATAAAGTATAGAAACATTAATGCGAGGAGAAACTTTACACATTCAAAACACTTAGATTAATTTATAATGCATTCATTTGTTTATTTAGGTAAAATTTCATCTAAAGAAAAGGCTACAAGCAAGCATTAAGAAAATGATGCCTAAGAAAGATAACAATGCTGATACTATGAAGTAAGATAAAACCACCACATGAGATAAAATATCTCTATTTTATTTTATTTTTTTAGAATAAATATTAATACTGCATATAAAAAGTAAATTGAGTCATGGAAAGAGTGATGAAATCACTCTTCAAAAATAAAAAATGAGACAGCGGTTGTTGTGGTTTCCTGATAATCACACTATATAACAGAGAGACACTCAGGAAGTGTGACAGTGTGTGTGTGTTGTCACTTTGAGGGACTGGTGTGTGTGCAGAAGAATCAGTAATGATGAAGTGCTTGTATCTTTTGTCTGCTGTGTTTCACGTCGCTGCAGGTGAGTGAAGTTATTTTCTATTTTCTATTACAGAAAGGAGAGAGAATATTATCCAGTTCTTAGTTCAGCTGCTTTGTGTTTAGTTCATGTGGTTTCTGTCCAGACTGGGTTTACAGTAGGCCGTAGTTCAGCCCTGTTCCTGAACAACCAAACTGTCCAAAGACAGCAGTAATCTTTATACACAAGGTAAACATACACGTCATGCCTTGTGTTATAATCTCCTTATTTAGACCTGTTCAGCTTTGATCATGTGGATTTTTTCTTCCTGATTAACTTCTGTCTAAAATGTACTGATGAAGAGAGGTGGGTGAATGAATAAGGAGGAATCTACAGTGAGATTATTTTACATCCCTATAATACTTACAGTGTATGTTTTTACACATTTACTGAATTACATCTCTCACAATCTCTGTCTTAGTGAATGTATCTATAATAACTCATATAAAGTGTAATAGAAAAGTTCTTTTCCTGTAACTTGTAACTGTCACTTCTTCATTCTGGTCTTAGATATAAATAGATGCATCTGACTTTCACACCTTTTTCTGCTGTCCCTCTGTCAGTGACCATCTTCACTTCCTGCATCATGCCGTATGTATGTATGTATATATATAACGAGCGAGAGAGAGATGTTTTTTTTTTTTTCAAATTAGTTGCATGCCTTTATCAATATTGTGTTCACATTTTCAAAACTTACAACAGCGGTCTATGTGCACTGAACTGTGTCACTCTCATTACTTATAAATAAATTGTTGTAAAAGTAAATAAACTAATTAAAAAAAACAATAACAGCTAATTTCCAGTTTAGCATTACACAGCTGTTGTGTTTTTGATTCATTACCATCTATACAAAAGGGGAACTCTGTGGATCTATGAGCAGTGTGGTGATGCAGTGGGTAGCGTTGTCTCCTCACAGCTCCAGGGTCCCCGCTTCAGTCCTGAGCTCGGGCTTCTGTCTGTGTGGAGTTTCTGTGCTTGTTCTCCCCATGTCCATGTGGGTTTCCTCTGGGTTCTCTGATTTCCTCCCACCTCCTAAAATACACCAGTAGGTGGACTGACCAAGATAAATTGCCCCTAGTTATAATTGTGTGCGTGTGTGTGTGTGTGCGTGCATGTGTGTGTGTGTGTGTGTGTGCGTGCGTGCTTGTGCATGCAAGTGTGTGTGTGTGTGTGTGTGTGTCTTTTGCTTTTTGAAGTGATGATGATGGTGGTGATGATGGTGATGGTGATGATGATGATGATGGTGATGGTGGTGATGATGGTGATGGTGATGATGATGATGGTGATGATGATGGTGATGATGGTGGTGATGGCGGTGATGGTGATGGTGGTGATGATGGTGGTGATGGTGATGGTGGTGATGATGATGATGATGGTGATGGTGATGATGATGATGGTGGTGATGATGATGATGGTGATGATGATGGTGGTGATGATGATGATGATGATGATGATGATGATGGTGGTGATGGTGGTGATGAGGGTGATGAGGGTGATGAGGGTGATGAGGGTGATGGTGATGATGATGATGGTGATGACGGTGATGATGATGGTGGTGATGATTATGGTGATGGTGATGATGGTGATGGTGATGGTGGTGATGGTGATGGTGGTGATGGTGATGGTGATGATGATGATGGTGGTGATGATGGTGATGGTGATGATGGTGATGATGATGATGATGATGATGGTGGTGATGATGATGATGATGATGATGGTGGTGATGGTGATGATGAGGGTGATGATGGTGGTGATGATGATGAGGATGATGCCTGCTCTTTAGTCTTCCTGGCCAGAGTAGATGTAAATCAATAATAATAACAAACTGATCCACCTTACATTGTTCAGAGAAAAACAGAGAATCACATGTAGACACAAGTCATAAAAATAAGCATACATACCAACAGTCAAAAAAATAATTAAAAAGTCAAGTAACAGTGAACCTAAAAAAGATAAGTAACGTTACAATGATGGACTCCATTGTGATGTGCCAGAGAGATTTTCTTCCTGTTTTCTTCCAAACAAAAAGCTGCATCGTAATGACGTAAGCGTGTTCAGGCCCAGAACGTTAAGCACAATGTGAGTGCAGGTCAGCGGGGGGTGGGGTGGGGGTTAATTGTGCTTGGGCACAGTACAAGGCAACCGGGCCTAGTGTGAGTACGCCCTAAATTGAGGGAACAAGTTTGAGTACAGTCGACTTATTCGGGTTTTCAGTGTGTTACCTGATATTAGTGTTTTTCAGGTCATTGTGTTATGAATGAAAAGGTGTTCCTGTGGATGGAGAGAGAGAGAGAGAGAGAGAGAGAGCGAGAGAGAGAGAGAGAGAGTGTTCTGGTAGAATGAGTTGATTTTGAGGCGTGTATGAAGTGTTTGGTGGTTTTAGTGCATGTTGGATGTGAGGGTAACTGCTGTACTGAGCTTCATGTTGATAAAGAGAAGGGTTTTGAAAAAGGGACCTCAGTGTTGTGAAAGGTATGTAACCAAGTATAAAAAAGATTGTAAGGGATGTATGACCATGTGGTTGTTGAGTGTGGAGTATTACTCAGTATTCTCTGTGCATGGCACAATGTCGGTTAACTGATGCTGAGAGAAAGAGGAAGTAGCCATTCTCCCATCAGCCCCCATGCTGCCCTGGCCACAATCGTGTGGTTACTCTGACATGCTGAGTGTCTCACACTGGCTCTAACATGAGAACACTAGTTATGTGCACGACTGTGACTCCAGATAACTTGCAGAGGTGGTAATAATCACACAGATACCTTCCTGTGTGTGTACATGCACGCTGAGACCAGGGGCGTAGCTAGGGCTAATTTTGATGTGATTACAGCGAGCAAGAACACACACACACACACACACACACACACAGAGGTGCTTGAAAGTTTGTGAACCCTTTGGAATTTTCTATATTTCTACATAAATATGACCTAAAACATCATCAGATTTTCACACAAGTCCTAAAAGTAGATAAAGAGAACCCATTTAAATAAATGAGACAAAAATATTATACTTGGTCATTTATTTATTGAGGAAAATAATCCAATATTACATATCTGTGAGTGGCAAAAGGATGAGAACCTTTGTTTTCAGTATGTGGTGTGACCCCCTTGTGCAGCAATAACTGCAGATAAACGTTTGCAGTAACTGTTGATCAGTGCTGCACATCGGCTTGGAGGAATTTTAGCCCGTTCCTTAGTACAGAACAGCTTCAGCTCTGGGATGTTGGTGGGTTTCCTCACATGAACTGCTCGCTTCAGGTCCTTCCACAACATTTCTAATGGATTAAGGTCAGGACTTTGACTTGGCCATTCCAAAATATTAACTTTATTCTTCTTTAACCGTTCATTGGTAGAATGACTTGTGTGTTTAGGGTCATTGTCTTGCTGCATGACCCACTTTCTCTTGAGATTCAGGAGATTCAGTTCATGGACAGATGTCCTGACAACGTCCTTTAATAATGGTATAATTCAGAATTCCATCAATTGTTCCATCAATGATGGCAAGTCGTCTTGGACCAGATGCAGCAAAACGGGTCCAAACCATGATACTACCACCACCATGTTTCACAGATGGGATAAGGTTCTTATGCTGGAATGCAGTGTTTTCCTTTCTCCAAACATAACGCTTCTCATTTAAACCAAAAATTCTATTTTGGTCTCATCTATCCACAAAACATTTTTCCAATAGCCTTCTGGCTTGTCCACGTGATCTTTAGCAAACTGCAAAGGGGCAGCAATCTCCTTTGTTCATGCCATGATACACTTCCACAAACATGTGTTGTGAAGATCAGACTGTGATAGATCCCTGTTCTTTACATAAAACTGAATGCTCACTCACACCTGATTGTCATCCCATTGATTGAAAACACCTGACTCTAATTTCACCTTCAGATTACACTGCTAATCCTAGAGGTTCACATACTTTTCCCATTTTTAATATACTCACTAAAGTCACATGATCTAGTTTAGATGATGATGATGATGATTGTTGTTGTTGTTGTTGTTGTTATTATTATTATTATTATTATTATTATTATTATTATTATTGTTATTATTATTATTACTCTAAGTGGTTGTAGTAGCATTTTCCAGTTTATAAAAAGTGTCATGTGTCATTTGTATTGAATTGAAAAGGAAATTTCATCACGTTGTAATACCTCAGAACAAGTTTGGCTCCTGAAGTCTTCTGTTGTGTTGACTCGGTCCCTCAGCCTTCCTAGGGGTCATCTAACAAACTTCACTTGAGCATCTGAGAAAGAGGCACCTAAGACAGATAACAATGACACAACCAAAGTATATAAAAGAGAGACACTCCGGTAGTGTGACTGTGTGTGTGTGTGTGTGTGTGTGTGTGTGTGTGTGTGTGTGTGTGAGTTTGTGAATGTGTGTGAGCGTGTGTTTCACTGGTGTGTGTAGAAGAATCAGTATTTCTATTACAGAAAGGAGAGAGAATATTAGTAAAATGATCAAATATTTATCATTTAGAGTTTTAATTAAGAACAACTTTACTTACTTGTTATAATATTAATAGAACCAACAGATCTACAGTGAGATTATTTTACATCCCTATAATACTTACAGTGTATGTTTTTACACATTTACTGAATTACATCTCTCACAATCTCTGTCTTAGTGAATGTATCTATAATAACTCATATAAAGTGTAATAGAAAAGTTCTTTTCCTGTAACTTGTAACTGTCACGTCTTCATTCTGGTCTTAGCTGTAAATAGATGCGTGTGAATTTCACACCTTTTTCTGCTGTCTCTCTGTCAGTGACCATCTTCACTTCCTGCATTACGCCTTATTTACTGTTATTTTTAAATACTGGTTAAATGCATTTGTCAGTACTGTGTTCACATTAAAAAAAAGTTTTAAAGAAGTGAACATAGTACTGAGAAATGTGTGTAAATAATTGTTAAAACTGGAAACTGATCAGTTTAAAGAAATCTGCACATTGTGTAGTTGTAACACGCTGGAGTATTTTTCTTAAAATTTAATTTTGAAATGTTGTACTTCATATTGTATTCAGTAGATTGTGAGTTTTTGTATGTTTGTTTCTGTAGGCTGTTTTCTCTCTGCTGATAATCCGACAGAAATCACAGGACACACAGGTGGTTCAGTGCTGTTCCCCTGCTCCTGCTCTGACCTTAACACCAAACCTCAGAAATTCATCTGGAGGAGCGACAGAACAGGACGTCTGACAGAAGTGTTAAATGATGAACACTACCGTGGCAGACTTCAGCTGTTTAATCACATTTCTCCTGCTAATCTGTCTCTGCTCATATCTGACCTGAGAGAAGAGGATCAGGGATTCTACAGGTGCAGCACTGAGAAAGAACACAGAGACATCAGGCTTTATGTTAAAGGTAAAGTATTTAAATACACAATAAAAGTTGATATTCAGTGAAAACAGACTTGATCAGTGTTCAAATTAATTATAGTTAAATATGTAACAAAAAAGTTTACTCCATTTACCAGGGTTTAGGATTTTACTCTAGAAGTCAAGTTTATGTCAACTGACATAAACATTAATAAAGGCTTGAATAGATGTCACAGTCACCTGCTTTTTTTCTGCTGTCTCTCTGTCAGTGACCATCTTCACTTCCTGCATTAACACCGCAGTGTTCATAAATATAGACTAATTTTATATATAAGTAGATTATCTCTTTGTTTCATTATCATTATGAATTAAGTGAACTACCATAAAATAATGTTAATATGACATGAAACGTTAAAACCAAACTCACTCTAAGTAAGTCAACCTGGAAATCATCATAACACCATTTAATGTCCACAGCAGAGCTTCCTGGGTGTATAATAAATATAGATTGATAAAATATAGAAAAATGTATATAATAAAATTAATTTTCTCTTTGCACAAAATGACATCATTTATTAACACTTGGAAGGGTTTCATTAGCATTATGTGAACTACTATAAAAATGTACAAATCATATTCTGGTGAAGGTAAGATGATTATCTTCATTCTGTTTACAAATATATTGTATATAAATCCAATATACTGCATACAATTATATACAACATCAATATCTGTAAGAGAAGCTACAGGGGCATACAGTTCACAAATCTGTTTCATAAAAATTCATAACTGTGTTGAAAAAAAATGTTTAAATGGCATTACAACATCTACATTTAAATTGAAGGATGATGTAAACTTCGTCAATTAAGAACTTAGTAAAGAACAGTCCAGTAGTCTGATGCAGCAGGTTTACTGACAGGACCTAATGGGTCATTCCATCTCAAGTGGTCCAATAATTACAAAGTCGGTTGCTCGACTGTTTTTAATTTTCATAATTATTTTTGAGTGATTACTCTATGTATTGGCGTTGCAAAACCAGCAGTTTTTTGTTATACAGCTGTTTACAGAAACCTCAATATCTCGGTTCAGGATGGTCCTAGCTTCTTGGAACAAAAACTGACCTCTAGCGCACATTAAAAGTTCAAATACATAAACATTTTGCACATTCTTGTTCCTTAGAGTTAGAAATGTAGTCCAAGTGTAGTGCTGAAGATTGCTCACAGTTCCACATTTAGGGTCAATTTATAATAATGGGAAGGGTTCGAGTCTCAGTTTTAATTTTTAGGAGGTACCTAGATAAGTATAGTGTGCATGCAGAACATTTCATTTTTGAGATGAGAAAGTAAGGGATGAGAAAGTGCCATTTTTTAAAATTCTGTTCACTTTTGATTTGAATATCTCTGGTGGGGGACCAGATACAAACCTAAACTATACTTACCTTTGGCAAACGGCATCAGAAACATGATTGCCTTGTTACAGAGCTCGGGGTATTTGGAAGACACATGCAACCAGAACTGAGTCAAAAGTCTTTCTGAAAATAAATCAGTTTCTAAAAGCTATCACAGGATAGATCAACAAGACCGTCCTGTTCCTTGGAGGTGAGACCCGGATTTACATCCTTAATGTGGTTGGCAAAGTTATTCTGTATCCAGCTCTGCTATTCTCTCATGCCAGGGAAGTAGTCCTGTATCTGTGACTTCAAAGCCTGCAGGTGCGCTGCCATAGCAACTGCTGCACTGACAGGAAGTGGCCTTTCCTTCAAAAACACAGACACGTTTTCTCATAGTTGGCTCGGGCCATTCTTTTCCCCTACAGATGAGTTTTGTTTGTGATCGTCTCTATTGTGTTTTGCACGTGAGACATTGTTACTGCTTTCCCCTGTAGGGCCAAACTGAGTCCATTCAAGTGGCTGAAAATGTTTTCCAAGTAGACCAACCAAGTAGACAAAGCCAATCACAAATTTGGAATCGATGAAAAATGTTCTGACCTCATCACTGGAAGAGCTGGGTGAGCATTCTGCTGCGTGAGAGCCACCGGACTTCAGTATGCAGAAAGACCTGGTGGTGTTCACTTCCCATCTCCTCACACAGAAGAAGACTCGTGAATTGGATTATAGTGAGGAAGACTTGCACAGCATCAGCCTCACTCTCACTTCCCGTTGACCACCATGATCCAGTGGTAAGACCGAGTCAAGACGACTGAAGATGGTTTGATTCATACACATATTCATACACTACAGACACGCCAATCCGCCTACTATGCATGTCTTTGGACTGGGGGAGGAATCCGTGGGCATTCGTGCTTGTAATGGGCGACTTTTGATGTAATTCACCATTCTGTCAGCATCGTCCAAAACAGTCTTTAAATCCGTGGGCATTCTCTTAGCAGCTGATGCCTCTCTGTGAATGCAGCAATGTATGTGAGTGAGCTGTAGGGCCGAGTCTCTGACCTGCTTCACCAGTCCACTGTGTTGCTCCATCATAGAGCGAGAACCATCAGTGCTGAGTCCAACACACTTTGTCCTGCTGATGTCATTGGAAACCATGAAATTGTTCAAAAAGTCAAACACAGCTTCAGCTGTTACATTTGAATGTAGAGGTCTGCAAAAAAGAAAGTTTCCTCAGTTTCTCCATCACACTCATACCTAATGAATGTGATATTCTGTAAAAACGACGAGCCTGAACTCTGCTAATTAGCTGCTGGAACACATTCTCAGCCAGATCATTGATTTAGCGGTTATTCATGTTGTTAAATATTGTGGCTTAACTGCATTCTTCCCCAGCATAATGCTGACCATCTGCTTAGCGGCTGCTAAACTCAAGTCTTCACCTATGGTGTTGGGGAGTAGCTAACTAAAAGTAGTGACACTACTAACTTAACTACATTTTTCAGTAGTGTGACAGTAGCTCCAGTACTTTACAAATAGTGTAGCTTTTCCAGTAACAAGTTCAAATGAGTAATGATGTAGTGCAACCAATCACTACGTATTTTGTCCAGTTATTACGATGGCCTTCACTGCATATCTGCAGTACTTGCTTACTTCACATGAATTAAGAGCCTCAGTGTAGTTCATATGGACAGGAAGAAACCGTCTGATGGACACGTAAAGCGACCAACCACAGTGATGTATGGGGCGGGGAAATGATTCACACCACGTCCTCGGACACGGAGTTAAATGAATCCGTGTGAGATGATGTTGTTGACCGGGACCATTTCTAGAGTTTGATCAGTACAGGGGTTGTGTGTGGTGTTGTGTGTGGGGTTGTGTGTGGTTGGTTGTGTTTCCTGCAATTGAATGCTCTACAATTTCGTTACCTTCTGGAGCGTGGTCAAAGACGTGGAGGAACAGTTCAGTGAATCGATCGTGAGTTGAGGTGTGTTCCCCTCCTTGGTTCCAGACTGCGGTCGTCCAGGTTAACCCCTTGCCCTTTGAGAAGGTTAATAAACTGATCCACCTTACGTTGTTCAGAGAAATACAGAGAACATTGGAGTAGGAACCCTTGACACTGAGCAGGCAAAGGTTCAAGCAATGTACAAACTTATACAAAAAAATATTCGGAGTATGAGACTATAATGATGAAACAAGAAAATAAACATGGGTCGAAAATAGAAATGGCACGCATGACTCAAAGACCTGATACATCAGATGAGGAAAGCGAGCTGAACAAATCCTCCACAACGTCTATGTGTAGTGAGCGTGTTTATATAGTGTGGAGTGGTGACTGAGTCCAGGTGTGTGCAGTCAGTAATGGGGTGAGCTTGAGCGTGTGAACTGGGAGTTGGAGTCCATGGTAGCCATATTTGTAGTCGATGGTAGTCATATTTGTTGTCGGAGGTGCATGCTGGGAAATGGAGTCAGATGCCAAATTCTGTGTTGACATGGCAGACACATCATCCTCTTTTGTGTAAGAAGACTGCTATACATGATCTTGTTTGGGACTTTTATGGTGAAAGTTGAAGTCTCCTGTCTTCATGTAAAAAAAAAAAAAAAAAGTGTGCATGAGTGTGTAAAGACCTACCTGTTCACCAAGGACTTAAATTAGTCAGTACTTCATCCTGAACTAACCTCTCAACACTGTGTTTAGACTGATGGTACTCTTAGTCCCTGTCCTAGTGAACTAGCATGAGGATGTGTTTTCTGAGAGAGACTTCGGAGCACTTCTGTAACACACTCTGGATACGAGCATCTGCCAAATGCCATAAATGTAAATGCTAATGTTAATCTTTTTGTGCACACGTTTTTCAGTCTGCTTGATCGATATCTTACATGCATATGTGTGTCTATATACAGTATGGTTAGTGAATATATATACTTTTTGTCACATTCTTGGAATGACCATGGTTTCATGATGTGATTTTGAATATTCTCTCTGAAATTTGTGTATTTTTGCTTTACTGAAGTATATTCCAGTGTTTCTGAATAATTCCTGTTACATATACTGTAGTAGCTTCTATACAGTTGTAATGGAACATATGTTTATGTAAAAATAAATTCAGTGATGTATCTGGTAATGCACTGTAAACCATAATGTTGTCTTTATTTAAGCAATCAAGTAATCACGACAAAACATTGCTTAAATTATTGTGTTTTGGACCCATAAATCAAAAATCTAAGTTAATTTAACTTATTTACCTACAAAATAAATAAACTTAAGATTTCAAGTGTTCTGAACTCAAAATCATGATTTATTAAAATAGCTCACGCTGGTCTTTCTTTGATGTGATTGGCCATGCAGTGATTTCCGCCTGGCAACAAGTGAACTAATGCACTGAT
Organism: Ictalurus punctatus; assembly: GCF_001660625.3. Taxonomy (NCBI): domain Eukaryota; kingdom Metazoa; phylum Chordata; class Actinopteri; order Siluriformes; family Ictaluridae; genus Ictalurus; species Ictalurus punctatus. Next base: position 5,050,045 of record NC_030417.2, read on the forward strand.
TGGTAGATAATTATAAAAGGCAGTTCTCATGTCTTGTCTGTTGCTGGTACTGGTGCAGGGAAATTCATCATGAGTAGGAGAGATGATTCCTTGGGTGTTTATAAAGAAATGCCAATCATTTCCCCTACATATGGAGACTTTTGTGACACTCTGTATTTAAGTACATTTGAAATGAACACCAAGTTAAGTGAACTTAATTAGTTTAATTCACAGGTTCCCTGGTGGACTAGTAGCTAGCATGCAGCGCTCTGACTACCGTGACCCAAGTTTGATTCCTCTTCAGTAAACTATAAAATACACTCTATGAACACAAATTTAAGTGAACCTAACAATTTAAGTACAGTCGACATGAGCACCAAGTTAATTGAACATAAATATACAAGTTTTGGGAGACCCCATTACTCGATTAAGGGTGTACTCACACTAGACGATCGGTAACATGCCCGAGCACGTTTGACCCCCAAAGTCCAGTTTGGTGGTGATCGCTCCATACCATGCCCAGGCCCGCTTGAAGAGTTGGACTCACGCACGGTACACATCTAGTGTGATCGCTAACCGTGGCCGAGCACGAAACTCGAAACATGATGTCAATGATGCGACTGTCAGCTTCCTCTGTAAAGATCTTCTAATATGTGCCGGACACTGCGCTGCATAATGCTGCCTTCACACATACAGCAATTTTATCACTGCAACTCACCAGTCACTGTACTATGAAGTCGCAGTTAGGTGTTCCTATTACTGGTTGCCATAGTAACATGGGTGGTACAACTAACATTCCACTTTTGACAACAAACAAGTTTTCTTGCTGCTAAAATAAAACATTTTGGAGAGAGAGGATATAAAATGCACCAGTGTATATATGCATCATATCTTACGAGATGAAGGAGAAGCGGTGTGTGATCAGCCGTCTAACTGCGGCAAAAGCACAAGCGCCAATTAGCTTAGCTTAAGGCCTTAGTGCGTTTAAAGCAAAAAAATAATAATGAAACACACTCCGGGTCACTCTCTGGACAGACTCCGGGTGTAGCTCCTATCTCAGTAAGTGAGTGTCACCATCAGGTTGTCATTCACTATCTGTTCGATGGTGACTGGGAGCTGGACTGCAGCTATTTGGCTGTGGCCTCCGTGTTTTCTGGGTGAAGTGTCTGGCTTGGTGCTGCTCGTTCCCGGCCGCCGAAGCAGCGACAAGCCGGACACTTCACCAAAGATAGGAGCTGCACTGGGGTTTTGCTCAATTGCAACAAAAAGTGAATGTTTCATTGTTATTTATTTATTTATTTAATAATAAAAACATTTTGCTTTAAACCCACTAAGATCCTAAGCTTAGCTAAGCTAATTGGCTACTGCCACAATGGCGCTGCCTCTGCTAGTGAGCAGGAGTGGTGTGTGCTCACACTTCTTCACTCCCTTTGGTACTCACTGCACCAAGTCGCTCCAAATTCGCATAAAGTTCAACTTTGTCGCGTTGCTGGACACGCCCACATCCAGTCGCCAGTGGTCGCTGCCGCGTATGTCGCCGGAAGTCGCCAGATCTCATTGAAAATGAATGTGTGAACGTACCTTAAGTGATAAATCTATTAGGAATGTGAGAGTGCCATGTGTCACTGTTCCCCAAACAACTCCAAATAATCCAGAATAATAATAACAATAATAAATATAGCTGCAAGCAGCAATTAAGGGGCCAAGCACTGAAGAGGCTAAACAAGGAGCTAAACAAGCATGACAGGGAGCATCAAGACCAACTGTAAAAAAAAAAAAAAAAAAAAAAAAAAAAAAAAAAAAAAAGCAGTTTTAGACATTTGTATATGATTTTTGGCAAAATGGTTGAACGTTCATAAATACAATCAATAGTTATATGATTTAATTGCTTATCATATTTGATCAATAGGTGAAGCTGTGACCAAATTAATGTGATGTGATGTGGTCACTGTGCGGTTTCAGTGACACACAAAGTTTGGTGTCAATATGCCAAAGCCTTGCAGAGACAATTAAGTATATAACAGTTAAGTATATGAACCATAACTTTTTGCTGGCATGGTCTGAAGATGATCTGAATCGAATTTGATGAAAATCGGGCCAACGAAGGAGAAGGAGTTCAAAAAAATAATGTTTTCAACGAAATTCAAAACGGCAGGCAGCAAGTTTGATTGACCATGGCATCAATGGTATCGTTGTTCTCGGCATGACTCACGGAATCTATCAAGTCCAGTGTCATTACAATAGGCCAGTGGTTCTCAACCAGGGAGAGATCGGAAACGGGGCGCAAAACACAGACAGGGCATCATTTTGGTACTCTGTGTATTTTATTGCTTTTCAAATAGGATGTGCATAAATGGAAAATACCCAAGTTATTGGAAACTGCCTTGAGTTATGTTAGCTAAGTTTTATTTGAATAATTCCCATTATTATCAACAGTAAGGTTGTTCACACTAAATGATGTGTAAGTTTCAATCATTTACAGTGTGCATTCATTTGGACTGTTATTATGTCCTGTGTAGTTTGTTTTAATGAAACAGTCATTTGATCATAAATGCTTGTGAATGACAGATAGATTAGACAGATAGGTGTATGATAGATAGGTAGATTAGACAAATGGGTGGATGACAGATAGATTAGACAGATAGGTGGATGGGTAGATAGATAGAAAGATAGATAAGCACAGGATAATTATGTAATGATACTGCAGATATAACAAAGCTGTTTTTTTCTATTTATTATTATAATTTTTATTTAATTAAAAATATCAGGAAGCATACCCATTCACACTTCAACCCCTCCAATATTCAAACCAAATCTACACCCATGACAGGACATTATGGATGTGAGTTTAACAGCTGTACTGAGCTGCACGCTGGCAAAGCCAACTGTGTGGGGATTAAAAAAAAAAAAGTGAACATAGTATTGAGAAATGTGTGTAAGTAATTGTAAAAACTGGAAACTGATCAGTTTAAAGAAATCTGCACATTGTGTAGTATTACTCTCTGCAAGTGGTCTTTATTTTCAGATGTAGTTGTAACATGGTGTCTAACCACAGCTGTCTAACTACAAGTAGCTCTCTGGGATTTAAAAGAAAAAATACACACACGATCACAAGATAGTGTAACACACACAGTAGTGTCACGTCTCGAGACATAACGAAGATAGGGACGGATGCAAGTGCAGTTTGACAGTTTTATTGATGACAGACACAGGCAGGTAAATCCAAATCGTAATCCACAAACGTGATCCAGAAACATGCAAAGGTCAGGCGATCGGCAAACAGACATAAACGGGGCAAAGCAGGAAACAATGTCGTGGTCACGGAAAACAGGGTCGAGATACAAAACATGAAACATAAGCTATGACTACTAACTGAGAGCGGAGAAACCAGCGTGACTTAAACAGACGAATCTCAACATGAAACGTGACACGGACAATAACTGTGACTATGACTGTGGTTCACTATGAATCTTATCTATATCTATATCTATATCTAACGTAAGTATCTATACTAATCTAATATTCCGCGCCGTGTGCTGGGAGCTGCGCGGTATATATACAAACATAATCAGTGTCTTAATTGCTGACGGCTGACAGCACTTCAGACACACGTGAAATAACAGCCAATGACAGAACAGGGAGGAAACGTAACAAAAGCGCGTGTCCAAATGTCACGGTTGTGAACAAAGGAAAAGCAGGTGCTCGCGCACCTTGCTCGTGCACGCGCGCTCACATGCTCCACAGCGCGCTGCATAAAGGGGAAACCGTGACAAGTAGTTAGGAACTGGGCTGAGAAACAAGAGATTAGGGATTAAACGTACTGAAACATAAGTATTTTCATAAAAATTCATTTTGAAATGTTGTACTTCATATTGTATTCAGTAGATTGTGAGTTTTTGTATGTTTGTTTCTGTAGGCTGTTCTCTCTCTGCTGATAATCCGACAGAAATCACAGGACACACAGGTGGTTCAGTGCTGTTCCCCTGCTCCTGCTCTGACCTGCACACCAAACCTCAGAGATTCACCTGGGAGAGCGACAGAACAGGACCTGCGACAGAAGTGTTAAATGATGAACACTACCGTGGCAGACTTCAGCTGTTTAATGACATTTCTCCTGGTAATCTGTCTCTGCTTATATCTGACTTGAGAGAAGAGGATCAGAGAGTCTACAGGTGCAGCACTGAGAAGGAACACAGAGACATCTGGCTTTATGTTAAAGGTAAAGTATTTAAATACACAATAAAAGTTGATATTCAGTGAAAACAGACTTGATCAGTGTTCAAATGAATTATAGTTAAATATGTAACAAAATGTCTTTTTACTCTAACGAGTCATATTGTGACAAAATATAAATCATGTTATAAATAATAGTAAATACTGATTATGGATATCAGACTGGCCTGAAACTTTGGATTGGTATCTGATTGGATTTGACATATTTCCCAGTCTAATCTGTGGTTATTTTGGTAACACTGTAGTGTTTATAGAGCTACATTACACCAGTATAATTCCTTCATTACAACTGGCATAAGCTTTCATAAACATTTATAGAAGCTTCAAAAGTTGTTTGTTGTTTTTATCAAAAAGTTCGTATCTGATACATAGAATTTATATGATAATGTGACATGACATTAAAATCAATCTCATTCTAATTTAAAATCAGAGAAATAATACATAACTCTGTTTTACAGTGCAGTGATGGTCACCATCAAATCCTTCACTGTGTAACATAAAGCAAGTTTTCATGTCACCGTTTAGACCAATTTCCACGTTTGAGACACGTTACAGAAATGTCACCTTTGTCCATTTCTACACAATTTTACCCTCATGCATAAAACTATTAGCCACCGCATTACCGTTATGTGACACAGACAGACCAGAATGAGACTGAGCTACAAACTGAGTTGTTCTAATGATCTAAAGTAAGTCATTACACAACCTTACCTCAACAGAAATCTATATCACTACACAAGGTCTTCTCTCAACTTGACATTTACATTGAGAAATGCAGTCTTAATATCAGCTGACACTTATTGGAATACGTTTTAATAATATCTTAATAATGTTTTACCTTTATTTTTAAAGAAGAGAAAATGTATCTGTTGAAGGTAAATTTTTTCATCAGTGGCTGTGAACAAGCTTGACTATTTTTGGTTGTTCTTTAACTATTTAGTATTTGGCTATTAATTATGACTTTACGTCAGGGAAAGATCGCCGGCAGGCAGACACTACTCGAACAAACACATGAAACACATGATATCTCTGACAATGTCTGGATCTATAATGACTCATATTGTCACGACTTCCCCTCGAGCTAGCGCTGTAGCACGCAGCGTGTTCGGAAACCCGAAGCGCGAGCTCGAAGCGCGAGCCGATGCATGAGCTCTTAGCGAACGCACGCTTTTGGGGCTTCAGTGACATTGACTTTGTTTACTTTCTACATGTGCTTTTGTTATGGTTTTTGTCCTGTCTCCACCCCTGTATTGTCATTGGTTGTTTCCCATAGGTGTGACGACATTGTTTTCAGCTGTCTTGTGTTTCACCCCTGATTACGTTTGTCATTTAACCCCCTTGTGTCTCTTTGTACCTTGAGTAGTATTTAGTGTTATCTCCTTACCAAGCGGTCGTTTCTTGTTTCTCGTTTTTATTCATGTTTACTGACCTTGTTTCACGTTTCTGATTCTAGCCCTGCCCAGTTTATGCCTGTTTGTAGATCGCCTGACCCATTGCCCGTTATTTCGACCACACTACTGTCTCATGATTTGGATTTGTCTGCCTGACCTTCTGAAATAAAAATCTTTAACTGCACTTGCATCTGTCCTCACCTTCATAACATTTAAGACGTGACACATATAAAGTGCTGGATGGATGAAAATGTCCTCCAGCGAAATGAGAAAAAGACTGAAGCGATCCTGTTTGGTCCTTCACATTTGATAGAAAGTCTTAGCTGAAATCTGGGCCCCCTACAAGACCACATTCTTACCCAGGTCAAACATTTGGGGGTGATCTTCGATTCGGAAGTACAGTTTGACAAACAAATTCTGTTGTCAGAGCTAGTTTTCCAGCTTAGGGGACTTTTGCAATTTAAAATATTTTCTCAAATTTAAAGATGGTGAGACTGTTATTCACACTTTTATTTCATTAAGGCTTGATTACTGCAATGCCCTGTATGCTGGAATTAGCCTGTCTTCAATCTTGCGCTTGCAACTTGTGCAGAACGCTGCAGCTCGCTTTTTGACTGGGACCAAAAAGAGAGAGTACGTAAGACCCATCTTAGCCTCACTCCACTAGTTACCGGTGAAATACAGAATTGATTTCAAGATCCTATTGTTTGTTTTTAAAGTCTTGCATGGTCTCTCCCCATATATATTTCAGATCTCCTCAGCTTTTGCTCTTCCACACGTTCGCTCAGATCCTCCTCTCAGCTGTTACTGACCATTCCAAACTCATGATTACAAACCAAAGGCGATAGGGCCTTTTCTGTAATGGCACTGATGCTTTGGAATAGCTTGCCCCTCTCTACCAGATCTTCCCCTACAATAAATTTATTTTAATCACCCTTTATATTAAATTTATTTCTTCACGCAGGCTTATCTATAATCTGCCCTGTCTAGCTGCTTATTCTCTGGTCTTAGTTATATCTGGTTTGTTTTCTTATAGTAATTATTTATTTATATATTTATGTTAATGAAATTTTATGCTCTATTTTAATGTATTCCTTATTATGCATGATGTGCAGCACGTAGTTCAACATTTGTGTTGTTTTAAATGTGCTATATAAATTAATTTGACTTTGAGTCATATAAAGTGTAATAGAAAAGTTATTTTCCTGTAACTTGTAACTGTCACGTCTTCGTTCTGGTCTTAGCTATAAATAGATGCGTGTGAATTTCACACCTTTTTCTGCTGTCCCTCTGTCAGTGACCATCTTCACTTCCTGCATTACACCTTATTTAAACTGATCAACTTAAAGAAATTCTGTAGTATTACTCTCTCCAAGTGGTCTTTATTTTCAGATGTAGTTGTAACATGGTGTCTAACCACAGCTGTTTAACTGCAAGTAGCTCCTGGCATTTAAAAGAAAAAAATACACACAAGATAGTGTAACACACACGTAGTAGTTAGGATCTGGGCTGAGAAACAAGAGATTAGGGTTTTGAGTCCAGCTGATGATGATCCACTACTGACCCTGTGTGTTTAAGTAAAACTCTTAATGACAAACTGGACAATTCCTTCAACCTCATGACTTGTTTTTTGCTCTCACCATCAGCTGTGAGCTTTATATTAACAGACGTGAACCTTTCCTAATAAACCAACACTAAAATATGGTGCAGTCCTGAATAAATTAAATATAAACAAACAAATAAACAAACAAACAATTATCTGCTTGTTGCATGTACCAATTCTCAAATTATCCCAAAACGTATTTTCCATATGAACTAATAATATGGAAATTTAATTGAATAATTTAATTTCCATATTCATTAATAATCATTCATATTTATTAATACAGTACATGTTTTCATTAATGACTGTGAGCATGCTTCACTCCAGTGTCATGTGCCATATTACTAACAGTGATAAAAACAGTCATTAGTTTTAATAAGTTTTGTGTTTTCAGTAGGAAGAAGAGAAACTTCAACACACTCGAGGAAAACAGACACTTCACCTCCATCAGAACCGTCTCAGAGTAAAACAACAAACTCTCCACCTGCATCATCCTCAACAACACTGGAACAAGATAAACAGCAAACACACAGCAGCCTCCCTCCAGGTGCCAAAACTTTTCATCAGCAATGAAAAAACATATCTATATTATTACATTTATTAATATTTTGGTGTGTTTTATTACACAGTTTTCGGCCTTCTGGTGGTTTTATTGTTGGTGATATCCGGACTAGTGGCATTTATTTGTTGGAAACGCAAAGGTACAACGTATGCGTGCACACACACACACACACACACACACACACACACACACACACACACACACACACACACACACACACGCACACACACACACACACAAAACAGATTCTGAGATTGATGAACTGAAACCTGTAGAAGCAGCAGCACTTCTGTATGTGTCTCTGGATAAGGAAAATGAAATGGTGTAGTTTCCACTAGAGGTGTGATTTCTGAGGTCTTTTCTCTTTAGGAGGAAGATGTGGAGAGAACGTGATTACTGAAGGACGTCCGGACTGTAAGAGAAAGCAGAAGGATCAGGTTAGTGTACATACAGGCCTGAGCTCAGCTGCATTTTTATTATTATCTTTAAGTCTTTGAATCAGAAGATAAATGACTGAAAATGAACTATAAAATTTCATCAAATTCTCCTCGTCCATCAGAGTCATACTGTATTCTAAATTTAATCTCCATTTAATTCTGCATGCTGCTGGACCCATGAGCAAGGCCCTTAACCCTCAACTGCTCAGATGTATACATATAAGTTGTGTTTCTGGAGTCAACAGTAAAAGTACTAGAAATTGGTGTGTGTGTGTGTGTGTGTGTGTGTGTTATATGTATAATTTTCTGGTTCTGTCTTTCCACAGACTGAACCTGATGTTACTTACTCTACTGTAACCCACGTGAACACAGCCGGAGCAGCACGGGTCCAGATCAACGCTGGAGACAAAACTGAATATGCCAGAATTCTAACAAACTAATCCACAGTAAATATCTAGAATAATACTGAATACATGCAGTACATTAAATACACACCATGGTAAGCACAGGATTCACAATTCTGGCTTAGTTTATTATACTGTGGCCTTTTTTTATTATTATTTGACCAGTAATAGCAGATTTAATCATATTTGTGTGCTGATGGATAATCCTGCAAATTATATTTTTAATGTTTGTGTCATTTATTATCATTTATTTTGTATCATTTGTTTTTTATTTGCATTTACGGCATTTGGCAGACGCCCTTATCCAGAGCGACTTACATTTATCTCATTTATACAACTGAGCAATTGAGGGTTAAGGGCCTCGCCCAAGAGTCTAACAATGGTAGCTTGGCAGTGCTGGGGCTTGAACTCCTGACCTTCTGATCAGCAACCCAGAGACTTTAACCACTGAGACACCACTTATATGTTCCAGAAATCTTTTGTCATCACCCTGTTTTGCGTAAGACGACTGCTGTAGAAGTTCTTGTTTGTGACTGTCGTGGGAAAGTCTGTCTGGACTGAATGTGTGTTTCTAAACTAGTTGTGGTGAAATTGTTGTGAAAACCTTATTGCATGTTAAAGGGTGCATGATAGTGTGCTTGTTGAGTGTGGAGTATCACACAGTATTCTCTGTGCATGGCACAACTTTCATTAACTTTGAGAAAGAGGAAGTAGCCATTTTCCCATCAGTCCCCACTGCCCTGGCCACAGTCTTGCAGTCCCTCTGACATGCTGAGTGTCTCACAGTGGCTCTGAAGTACCATGAGAACGCTAGTTATGCATGCAACTGTGGTTTTATAAACTGCTAATACTTGTCAGAGGCATGTGTATGGCCTTGCAACAAAGTCATAAAGTGACATGATTGTAATTTAGCATCCTGCATAATATCTTAAAGAGGTGTCTTAAAGGACTGTAGCACATGTGAGGAGGGGAACTGCTGTTACACCTGCTGTCAGTCCTTGCCACTTGTCAGAGTGGCAGTGAACCAGCCTCATGCTGATGAATTGTGCAGCTTGTTCCACTGTGAGACCAAGTGCTGGAAATAGGCATCGTGCATGAACCGCTGACATGAACCAATCCTGTGGTTGCACGGCATAGATTACATCTGACACCCTTAGCAGTCAGTGTTCTAGCACAGAGCAAATCTCACATTGCCTGGAACATAGCATCCTTTTTTCCATAAAGAGAAGAAGAGAAGGAAACATATAGACTATGGCTTATAAACAGCATGGTGCAGATATAGGGTTAATTAATTTATTTATTAACTCCTCTTCAGTAACTGTTTTATTCTGGTCAGTGTTGTCATGGATTCGGACTCTATACCAGCAAAACTGGGCACAAGGTGGGAGAATTCAGATGGGACGCCAGTCCATCTCAGAGCACCATTCACACACATTCACACCTGGGGGCAATCTAACATAGTAAACCTGCATGTTTTTGGACAGTGGGAGGAAACCGCACACACAAACCCAAGGAGGACATGCAAACCTCTGCACAGACATTAACATGGTTTCATTTAAGGATCTATAAGGATCTTGTTGACTGCACAATCATGTCTACACTCTTTTTTATTTTCTGTTTATGTCATATTCTAAGTCTTCCAGGCATCTCACCAGGTCTAAACATGTTTTTGTTTTCTTTACATTAAGTTTCTCGCTCTTCTTGGGTTTGCTTGTGCACACACTTCTTAAATAATATAATATTCTCATCATTTGAAAATATATGAAAGCTTTTACTTGAAACATTTGTAAAATTCCTGTAGCTTGTTTGTAGCTTATATATTTTCATACTATTTGCAGTGATAAAAAAATAAAGAAATTATAGTGGAGCATGATATTTGAAAGTTTTATTGTAGCACAATCACATCCCTAATATTTTCACATAAATAAATACATTTGAAGCACAGAATTTTATCAGAATCATAACGGATTAAAATTATTAAACCAACAGCCTCGGATTTCTGGCTGCAATAATTACAGCAGACCACCAGATGTCGCTGCGGTCTAAATTTTCAATGCTCCAAAACTTCAGCTCAATCAGGAAAAAGTATCAAGAATTTTTTTTTTTTTAGTTTACCATTTTGTGAAATCTTATTTATAAATGGAAAAAGTTTGATTGAAATGTAACTTCTTTAAAGATTTGTAACTAATATGCAATTATTTAAAACTCATTTGTTAGAAGAGGAGGACTTTATGAAAGACATTTTCTGCTTGCTGTAAATAAAGGATCAAAATTGCTCTTATAACAAACTAGGCTGGATAACATTAATATGAGACAAGCTGGGAGAGAAAACTATGTTTTGATTCAATCAAACTTTTTATCCCTCAGATAAATAACATAGTTTGTAGAATCTACATTAGAGAGAGAAGATAGTTTGTATATATTGTAACCGTAGTTTTGACAGGTATAGGTCAAAGGTCAAAAAGATACACATTCTAACTCTCTATATCTAGATCAAAGGTCATGATCATAAAAATATGAATAGTTATGTTAAATCTGGATCACATCCATTCGTGACCATATATGGTGCTGCCATGTGTGTTTTTCCGCCCCACACGTTGCGTACACCTGGTACATCTTTCCACATAGAATATGAAACTCTCTGTGGCAGGACATAAAAATATATATAGTTTTGTTAAATCTGGTTCACATCCAAATCGTGACCATACCTGGTACGACCATTTGTTCCCCCGCACCCCCCCCCCCCTCCCCCACACACACACACAGACAAAAGTTGCATAGTCATGTTTTTCCTCTTCACATAGAATATGAAGCTCTCTGTGGTAGGTCATAAGAATATATATAGTTTTGTTAAATCTGGTTCACATCCAAATCGTGACCATACCTGGTACGACCATTTGTTCCCCCGCACCCCCCCCCCCCCCCCCACACAGAGACAAAAGTTGCATACTCATGATTTTCCTCTTCACATAGAATATGAAGCTCTCTGTGGTAGGTCATAAGAATATATATAGTTTTGTTAAATCTGGTTCACATCAAAATCGTGACCATACCTGGTACGGCCATGTGTATCCCACATCCAAACAAAAATATGACGCACACAAACGCACTTTATTTTCACATTATTTAAAAGGAATTTAAGTGTTATGTACTAAATTACCATAATTATGAGCACAAGTTGTTAAGTTGACAATCATTTTTAAAATTACGTTTCTCCATTTAGATTGTCTGCAGTAGAATGCAGTCTTTTAATCCAGGAAAAATGACTGCCTTTAAGTTTTATAACAATAGTAAGTAAAATCCAGCGTGATTTACATTACAAATCTCATACGTAACATCTCTGCAGGATTTATAGACGTTAAAGCACTGAATGAAATGAGCAGTATAGACAAAAAATAAACACTCTGTGTCTACTACTTTTATCTCTCATAGAACTATCCACAGTCCAAAGGCTGTGGAGCTAGAAGGCTACGCGTGCGAATGACAAAAGATTTTTAAAAATAAAATAAAAAATGTATCAATACATGAAATTAGATTACACAATGTAGTTGAGGTTTACATGAATAAGCAGAAATGTAATCATGCTTATCTTTCCTATAGCACAATTGAAAAGCCCTCTCTAGATGAACAGATTTGTCAAATGAAACTTTTTCCTTCTTTTCCACTGCTACGGTAAACTAAAGAGTGGATATTCAAATGACACTGCTAAATATGACTAGCATTAGCTACGTGTACTAGTGCAAAATAGTCCATCAAATGTATTAGCCGGTGTAACCTATACACGAGTCCACTATCGGTCATATCGCAACTGAGAACATGCCCCAAATTCATTGCTTTAGTAGAATTTAATGGTAAGTGAAATGATAATCACATTGTAATGTACTTAGTATTTGTTCAGTCTACAGGTCCTCTAACACTCTGTTAAATGAATAAATGTAAATGTACTACAACGTAAATTTTGTTTTAAATCAATTAACGCAGAAATTACACACAATATTAAGTTGATGTAATTATCAACATTATTATGTCAACACAACTCATCAAAATAATGTGTACAACTTTAAATATTTAATTAATTCAATAAATTAGAATTTTTATCTTGCAACCACACATTAAATTTAGATTGTGGGGGTTTGTTTTGTATAGCTCCGCTGTTAGAAAATACACGATGGTTGAATGTGAACATAAATGAGCAGAATGTAAGGTTGTGAAATAAATTCAACTTTATTGATTGCACTTTTTGAGAAAATGACATGACTTTGAATAAAACTTTACTGAAATAAATACTCTAAAACATTGATATACCCGAAGAAATGTAAAAAAGAAAAAATAATTAAAAAAAACTTTTTACATACCTTCTAAATAGGTCCCTTTAGGAGGTAAACGTTTTAAAGACGGTGTTTTATAAGAAACGCGCGTATTACATGCCTTCTAAACCTAACCCTTTAGGATGTAAAATGCTGCTTAAAAGAATCGAGAGTTTTGTTTAAACTAGAAGACACAATTTCCGGGGAATGTCTTGTAGGCCTATACACAGTGTCCTACACATCTGAGGTGTGTGTGTGTGTATGTGGGTGTGGGGGGGAGTGTGCGTGCGTGTGTGTGGGTGTATTAGAGAGAGAGAGAGAGAGAGAGAGAGAGAGTCGAGTGTTTCCAGTAGGTTTGCTGACCAGACTGCTTACAGTGTGTTTATGTTAATGAATCAAGGGACGAGTCGTGTGTTTTAGGGTTTAACGATCCCTACCAATGTGTACATTTGTGGTTTAAGTGAATCTTTGTTTCTGAAATTACTTCTGTGGTAATTATCAGTTTGTGTAACTAATCTAATCTAATCTAAAATACTAGACCTGGTGACTGAATGTGGTAGATGTATTAGAATTTTGGACATGTTATGCATGTGTAGCTCCCTATGTGTATGATCTATGTGTAATCCTTCTGTCAAGAAATGAGCAGACTGAGGTTTGTGAAATAATTGAACTGTTTATTGGCTACGTTGTTGAGAAAAACACTGTGATGTGTAAAACATTTCTACAGTCCTTCAAGGGTTAGGAGGCAGAAAAACATTTAAAGACGGTGTTTTAAAAGAGTCATGCATTTTGTTTAAACTATAAACAAGATTTCAGAAAATGGTCCGCCAACGAGGATACTTACACAGAACTGTCGCTAAATACATAAGCTTTCGTCTATGCTTTGACATCCCGTGTCCCAGCAGTACATTTATGACCTCTGGTGAACATGTGGGTGTGCGGGTGTGGGTGCGAGAGAGAGAGACCCAGGTGTTCTTTCGGGGGTTTTGCTGACCAGAATTCTTACAAATGTGTTTGTTAACGAATTAAAGGGAGTCGTGTGTCTCAGTGTTAAAATAGTGGTTAAGACGTCGTAGTTAAAACACAGAAGAAACTCTGCAACTATCTGTTACAATGTCTGCTCCGAGAAATCCTAATACCCTTAGAAGATTGCTGTGTATTCACCAACAAGAGGACCTGTTGAAATGAGAGAGGACCTGACTTTTGCTCCAAAATTTTTTATTTTTTTAAAAACCAAGAGGTTAGTTTGACAATTTATTAATGAAGGTAATGTAAATACGTTATTGTTTAACCCTGAGCAGGGCGTCAACAGCTCCAAAGATCCTGTCTTAAGTCGGAGGGTTTAGTTAGGAGGTAGAAAAACATTTAAAGACGACGTTTTAAAAGAAACAAGTGTTTCATCCTTAATGGTAAAAAAGAAAAATGGTTGTACTCCAATATGAAATAAAACGGCGGAGACACACTGAGTACATTTCTGTTCCACAGTCTATAAGGATCCCCAAACTTCATGTAGTGTGGAAAAATATATACACCCTCCGTGACTACGTTACTTATGGTTTAAACATTTTTATTTTGTGATGGCAGCAAGACAAAACGGTTGTGCATTTGGTATCTGGTGATTTTAGAATTAGGCCCCAAATGTCAAATATGTTTGTGTATGGTTTCGTCAGGCAAAGATCACGACGGTATGGAAAGAGTATACAAGAGTAATTGGGGTGATCTAACGCTTAGGACTTGTACAGTACTTCAGCTCGGGAACGTCCCACCATGGCGTTCAGAGAGGCGTTATCTATGGTACACGTATATATAATATAGATCAGATCACCAGTCTGTCTTTACCCACTACTGATCTGGGGGGTGGGTGGGATGGGGATATCAGTTCAGGCATATTTCCAACAGAACAGAATATTAGACATTTAGTGTAAACTAGTGAAAAAAAAATCTCTGAAATATTTCAGTGAAAATAGTGGTCCATATTTATTGCATTATATTAGAAATGATAGTACAGTCTTTGTTGATCAGTTACCAACTCATACTTTATAATAATTTGTTTAGGAGCATCTGAATCTGGCAAATAACTTTTATTGCAATTAGGCATACAATAAAAGTTAATAAAAAATTAGGAAGAAATGACTTGTGCACTACTGCTGCGGATATTAAGTCAAACCATTTTGTTCAAACTTCAGCATGACCCATAGAGAAGCAGAAACCTATGGCACCTTATGAATACCATGTGAAGGATTACGTTGACTCGTCCCTTACAGTTACAAAGACGTGTCCTTGTGCAGGATCACCTTCGCACCAGCATCGGACCCCTCTTATCCCATTTCAACGTATAAGAAAAGGCAAAATGTAATATAAGATGTATAAGAATATATTTATAAAATATAACACATTATGAGGAAGAAACATAAAATATTATTTAACAAGGTCTGCCGTTCAGCCCTCTTAACTGTAAGAGCATCATCAGTATTGTACGGCAGTTGGGGAACAGTAGTTAGCTTTCAGATGTCAGATATAAAACAACTTTTTGAGTCACAGTGCCAAACTACTGGTATTATATTCGGATCCTTCTTTTTCAGCATGAAGGACCGGCATTTATTTAATAGACAGATGGTACAGCCATATACTTGGTCAGAGGATTTAGGAATTTCTTTGAGAAAGGTTCATTGTTTTTGTTCTTTTATCATGGCTTCACTTTGTATACTTACTTTGGTTAGTGACTTAAACTGTTTTATTAGGTACTGACAGATTTCATTAACAGGGAATGATGATAGGTGAAGATTAAGTTGGTATGCGTGTACAAAATAAAACTGTCTATATGTATATTTGTCTGCTATCTATCTGTTTAAACACTGCTGTAATGGCGATATAAAGAGAGAGAGATACCCATTTACTAATTCATAGAACCCCTTTCCACCTTTTCAAGTTCGTTATACATTTTTCTTTTCAAGCATCGTGTTCAGACATTGCAAATCATCAGTCTGAAGGTTAAGGGTTTCTTAGATTTTTGCTTCTTCAGCATAAAAAAGTCTAAACATTAATCTTATTATTAAACTCAGAAACAATATAACTGTCTGGTTGTGATCATAATAAAAGGCAACGTGAAAGGTGACTTAATTCCCATTGAGATTTCTCTATGTTCTATATGACCTTTCTACAGTATATGCCATTAAGTCCTAGTGTCCAGCCATCATTACAGCACGGGAGAGGAAATCTCGTTCATCAGATGTGCGATGTACGTCTAGACAGTCTGATAACAAACTACACACACAACATTTATGTTGAGAAAATTCAGATTGATCTTTGTTCCCAAATAACATTGGATCAGATCCATAGTTTACAGCATCTGTCCCACACGTATTTAATCTGTATTACGAGTACTGAACAAGTTAGAGGAGGAGAAAATGTAGATTTATTGTTCATTGGAACTTTATTGTTTATTTAGATCTGTCTTGATTCATTTTCATATTCAAATTTTAAAAAAATACATAACGTAACATAACATAACGTATGAATGTAGGAACATGGATTTTCACCATGCGACTCTTTTCAGAAAATGGTCTTTCTCTGTTTCTTATGCACACAGAACCTACTTTTCTTTTCATAAAATCATACACCAATTTACTATTCCTGTATAGGGATTTGAGTAAATATAGATAAACTCATTATTATAATTATAATTGTTAAAATGAACAATAAATCTACATTTTCTCCTCCTCTAACTTGTCAGTCTAATTTTGCCTTTGTCCCAACTTTTTTTGAGTGTGTTTAAGGCATCAAATTCTAAATTTGTTTATATTTACAAAATACAATTAAGTTGTTCAGTGAAAACATTGATTGTCTTTTCTTTGTACTTTTGTCAGTTAATTAAAGTTTCAAGAGACTTGACAAATCACAGATTTTTAATGCGTTTTAGAAAAAAATCCCAACTTTTATGGAAATGGGGTTAATGTATGAATAAATATTAATACTGCATATAACAAGTAAATTGAGTCATGGAAAGAGTGATGAGAGATCTTCAAAAATAAAAGATGAGACAGTGGTTGTTGTGGTTTCCTGATAATCACACTATATAACAGAGAGACACTCAGGCAGTGTGAGTGTGTGTGTGTGTCACTTTGAGGGACTGGTGTGTGTGCAGAAGAATCAGTAATGATGAAGTGCTTGTATCTTTTGTCTGTTGTGTTTCACGTCGCTGCAGGTGAGTGAAGTTATTTTCTATTTTCTATTACAGAAAGGAGAGAGAATATTAGCCAGTTCTTAGTTCAGCTGCTTTGTGTTTAGTTCATGTGGTTTCTGTCCAGACTGGGTTTACAGTAGGCCGTAGTTCAGCCCTGTTCCTGAACAACCAAATTGTCCAAAGACAGCAGTAATCTTTATACACAAGGTAAATATACACGTCATGCCTTGTGTTATAATCTCCTTATTGAGACCTGTTCAGCTTTGATCATGTGGATTTTTTCTTCCTGATTAACTTCAGTCTAAAATGTACTGATGAAGAGAGGTGGGTGAATGAATAAGGAGGAATCTACAGTGAGATTATTTTACATCCCTATAATACTTACAGTGTATGTTTTTACACATTTACTGAATTACATCTCTCACAATCTCTGTCTTAGTGAATGTATCTATAATAACTCATATAAAGTGTCATAGAAAAGTTATTTTCCTGTAACCTGTACGTCACTTCTTCATTCTGGTCTTAGCTATAAATAGATGCGTGTGAATTTCACACCTTTTTCTGCTGTCCCTCTGTCAGTGACCATCTTCACTTCCTGCATCATGCCGTATGTATGTATGAGTATATGTATAATAAGCGAGAGAGAGATTTTTCTTTTTTTCCTTTTCTTTTTTTTAACAATTAGTTACATGCATTTATCAATACTGTGTTCACATTTTCAAAACTTACAACAGCGGTCTATGTGGACTGAACTGTGTCACTCTCATTACTTATAAATAAATGGTTGTAAAAGTAAATAAACTAATTTAAAAAAAAACAATATCAGCTAATTTCCAGTTTAGCGTTACACAGCTGTTGTGTTTTTGATTCATTACCATCTATACAAAAGGGGAACTCTGTGGATCTATGAGCAGTGTGGTGATGCAGTGGGTAGCGTTGTCTCCTCACAGCTCCAGGGTCCCCGCTCCAGTCCTGAGCTCGGGCTTCTGTCTGTGTGGAGTTTCTGTGCTTGTTCTCCCCATGTCCATGTGGGTTTCCTCTGGGTTCTCTGGTTTCCTCCCACCTCCTAAAATACACCAGTAGGTGGACTGACCAAGATGCCCCTAGTTATAATAAATTGCCCCTAGTTATAATAGTGTGCATGCGTGTGAGCATGCGTGCATGCGTGTTTGTGTGCGTGTGTGCATGCGTGTGCGTGTGTGTGCGTGCATGTGTATGCGAGTGGGCATGCGTGTGTCTTTTGCCTTTTGAGGAGGTTAACAAACTGATCCACCTTACATTGTTCAGAGAAAAACAGAGAATCACATGTAGACACAATCATAAAATAAGCATACATA
Source organism: Ictalurus punctatus (assembly GCF_001660625.3). Classification (NCBI taxonomy): domain Eukaryota; kingdom Metazoa; phylum Chordata; class Actinopteri; order Siluriformes; family Ictaluridae; genus Ictalurus; species Ictalurus punctatus. The sequence goes on from NC_030417.2 coordinate 5,068,481, forward strand.
CCAACAGTCAAAAAAATAATTAAAAAGTCAAGTAAAAGCGAACCTAAAAAAGATAAGTAACGTTACAATGATGGACTCCATTGTGATGTGCGAGAGCGATTTTCTTCCTGTTTTCTTCCAAACAAAAAGCTGCATCGTAATGACGTAAGCGTGTTCAGGCCCAGAACGTTAAGCACAATGTGAGTGCAGGTCAGCGGGGGGTGGGGGGGTGGGGGGGGTAATTGTGCTTGGGCACAGTACAAGACAACTGGGCCTAGTGTGAGTACGCCCTAAATTGAGGGAACAAGTTTGAGTACAGTCGACTTATTTGGGTTTTCAGTGTGTTACCTGATATGAGTGTTTTTCAGGTCATTGTGTTATGAATGAAAAGATGTTCCTGTGGATGGAGAGAGAGAGAGAGATAGTGAGTGAGTGAGTGAGTGAGTGAGTGAGTGAGTGAGTGAGTGAGTGAGTGAGAGTGTGTGTTCTGGTAGAATGAGTTGATTTTGAGGTGTGTATGAAGTGTTTGGTGGTTTTAGTGCATGTTGGATGTGAGGGTAACTGCTGTACTGAGCTTCATGTTGATAAAGGGAAGGGTTTTGAAAAAGGGACCTCAGTGTTGTGAAAGGTATGTAACCAAGTATAAAAAAGGTTGTAAGGGATATATGGCAGTGTGCTCGTTGAGTGTGGAGTATTACTCAGTATTCTCTGTGCATGGCACAATGTCGGTTAACTGATGCTGAGAGAAAGAGGAAGTAGCCATTCTCCCATCAGCCCCCATGCTGCCCTGGCCACAATCATGTGGTTACTCTGACATGCTGAGACCAGGGGCATAGCTAGGGCTAATTTTGATGTGATTACAGCGAGCAAGAACACACACACACACACACACACACACACACACACACACACACACACACACACACACACACACACACACACACAGAGGTGCTTGAAAGTTTGTGAACGCTTTAGATTTTTCTATATTTCTGCATAAATATGACCTAAAACATCATCACATTTTGACACAAGTCCTAAAAGTAGATAAAGAGAACCCATTTAAATAAATGAGACAAAAATATTATACTTGGTCGTTTATTTATTGAGGAAAATGATCCAATATTACATATCTGTGAGTGGCAAAAGTATGTGAACCTTTGTTTTCAGTATGTGGTGTGACCCCCTTGTGCAGCAATAACTGCAGATAAACGTTTGCAGTAACTGTTGATCAGTGCTGCACATCGGCTTGGAGGAATTTTAGCCCGTTCCTCAGTACAGAACAGCTTCAGCTCTGGGATGTTGGTGGGTTTCCTCACATGAACTGCTCGCTTCAGGTCCTTCCACAACATTTCTATTGGATTAAGGTCACGACTTTGACTTGGCCATTCCAAAACATTAACTTTATTCTTCTTTAACCGTTCTTTGGTAGAAGGACTTGTGTTTAGGGTCGTTTTCATGCTGCATGACCCACCTTCTCTTGAGATTCAGGAGATTCAGTTCATGGACAGATATCCTGACAACGTCGTTTAAAATTCGCTGGTATAATTCAGAATTCATTGTTCCATCAATGATGGCAAGTCGTCCTGGACCAGATGCAGCAAAACGGGTCCAAACCATGATACTACCACCACCATGTTTCACAGATGGGATAAGGTTCTTATGCTGGAATGCAGTGTTTTCCTTTCTCCAAACATAACGCTTCTCATTTAAACCAAAAATTCTATTTCGGTCTCATCTATCCACAAAATATTTTTCCAATAGCCTTCTGGCTTGTCCACGTGATCTTTAGCAAACTGCAAAGGCGCAGCAATCTCCTTTGTTCATGCCATGATACACTTCCACAAACATGTGTTGTGAAGATCAGACTGTGATAGATCCCTGTTCTTTAAATAAAACTGAATGCTCACTCACACCTGATTGTCATCCCATTGATTGAAAACACCTGACTCTAATTTCACCTTCAGATTACACTGCTAATCCTAGAGGTTCACATACTTTTCCCATTTTTAATATACTCACTAAAGTCACATGATCTAGTTTAGATGATGATGATGATTATTATTATTATTATTATTATTATTACTCTAAGTGGATGTAGTAGTATTTTTCAGTTGATAAAAAGTGTCATGTGTCATTTGTATTGAATTGAAAAGGAAGTTTCGTCACGTTGTAATACCTCAGAACAAGTTTGTCTCCTGAAGTCTTCTGTTGTGTTGACTCGGTCCCTCAGGCTTCCTAGGGGTCATCTAACAAACTTCACTTGAGCAACTGAGAAAGTGGCACCTAAGACAGATAACGATGATACTATGAATATGATAAAACTACCACATGAAAAAATATATGAATAAATATTAATACTGCATATACAATGAAATTGAGTGATGGAAAGAGTGATGAAAGAGATTTTCAAAAATGAGAAATGACACAGCAGTTATTTCCTGAAAACCAAAGTATATAAAAGAGAGACACTCCGGTAGTGTGACAGTGTGTGTGTGTGTGTGTGTGTGTGTGTGTGTGTGTGTGTGTGTGTGTGTGTGTGTGAATGTGTGTGAGTGCGTTTCTATTACAGAAAGGAGAGAGAATATTAGTAAAATGATCAAATATTTATCATTTAGAGTTTTAATTAAGAACAACTTTACTTACTTGTTATAATATTAATAGGACCAACAGATCTACAGTGAGATTATTTTACATCCCTATAATACTTACAGTGTATGTTTTTACACATTTACTGAATTACATCTCTCACAATCTCTGTCTTAGTGAATGTATCTATAATAACTCATATAAAGTGTCATAGAAAAGTTCTTTTCCTGTAACTTGTAACTGTCACGTCTTCATTCTGGTCTTAGCTGTAAATAGATGCGTGTGAATTTCACACCTTTTTCTGCTGTCTCTCTGTCAGTGACCATTTTCACTTCCTGCATTACGCCTTATTTACTGTTATTTTTAAATACTAGTTAAATGCATTTGTCAGTACTGTGTTCACATTTTCAACCAAAAAAAAAGTTTTAAAGAAGTGAACATAGTATTGAGAAATATGTATAAATAATTGCATTGGCTCTTTTTAAGTATTAAACCTTGGTTAAACAGGACTTGTTTAACAATACCCGAATAAATTATTAACTTGTTGAAGGTTTAAACAAGAAAACAGTTGTCACAGCGTTTGAAACCTTTTTTGTGATCTCCATCATGCCTTAGCCGGCCAAGCTAACGGCAACGAATTTACCTCAGTCTGTTAACCCCGCCCACTTTACACTACTAATTCAGTTCACTTTCCTGATCTGCGTTTTGCCGTGTAGTAGGTTCAAGATTTTGGAATTAAATGTACTGAAGTATTTTTCTTAAAATTTCATTTTGAAATGTTGTACTTCATATTGTATTCAGTAGATTGTGAGTTTTTGTATGTTTGTTTCTGTAGGCTGTTTTCTCTCTGCTGATAATCCAACAATCACAGGACACACAGGTGGTTCAGTGCTGTTCCCCTGCTCCTGCTCTGACCTGCACACCAAACCTCAGAGATTCACCTGGGGGACCTTCAGAACAGGACGTCTGACAGAAGTGTTAAATGATGAACACTACCGTGACAGACATCATCTGTTTAATCACATTTCTCCTGCTAATCTGTCTCTGCTCATATCTGACCTGAGAGAAGAGGATCAGGGAGCCTACAGGTGCAGCACTGAGAAGGACCACAGAGACATCTGGCTTCATGTTAAAGGTGAAATATTTAAATACACAATAAAAGTTGATATTCAGTGAAAACAGACTTGATCAGTGTTCAAATGAATTATAGTTAAATATGTAACAAAAAAGCTTACTCCATTTACCAGGGTTTAGGATTTTACTCTAGAAGTCATTTTGTCAAAATCAAGTTATAAATAGCAATAAATACCGATTATGGGTATCAGACTGACCTGAACTTTGGAATGTTATCAGATTGGATTTGAGTCTAATCTATGATTTATTTTGGTAACACTGTAGTGTTCATAAATATAGACTGATTATATCATTATTGATTAATGATTACATCATTTATTAACACTTGGAAGGGTTTCATTAGCATTATATCCACTAATGTGGTTGGCAAAGTTATTCTGTATCCAGCTCTGCTGTTCTCTCATGCCAGGGAAGTAGTCCTGTATCTGTGACTTCAAAGCTTGTAGGTGCGTTGCCATAGCAACTGCTGTCAGCATCGTCCAAAACAGTCTTTAAATCCGTGGGCATTCTCTTAGCAGCTAATGCCTCTCTGTGAATGCAGCAATGTATGTGAGTGAGCAGTGGGGCCGAGTCTCTGACCTGCTTCACCAGTCCACTGTGTTGCTCCATCATAGAGCGAGAACCGTCAGTGCTGAGTCCAACACACTTTGTTCTGCTGATGTCATTGGAAACCATGAAATTGTTCAAAAAGTCAAACACAGCTTCAGCAGTTACATTTGAATGTAGAGGTCTGCAAAAAAGAAAGTTTCCTCAATTTCTCCATCACACTCATACCTAATGAATGTGAAATTTCTGTAAAAACGACGAGCCTGAACTCTGCTAATTAGCTGCTGGAACACATTCTCAGCCAGATCATTGATTTAGCGCTTATTCATGTGGTTAAATATTGTTGCTTAACTGCATTCTTCCCCAGCATAATGCTGACCATCTGCTTAGCGGCTGCTAAAATCAAGTCTTGACCTATGGCAGTGTTGGGGAGTAGCTAACTAAAAGTAGTGACACTACTAACTTAACTCCATTTTTCAGAAGTTTGACAGTAGCTCCAGTACTTATAAATAGTGTACACAAATAGTGTAGCTTTTCCAGTAACAAGTTCAAATGAGTAATGATGTAGTGCAACCAATCACTACGTATTTTGTCCAGTTATTACGATGGCCTTCACTGCATATCTGCAGTACCGGCTTACTTCACATGAATTAAGAGCCTCAGTGTAGTTCACATGGACAGGAAGAGACCATCTGATGGACACGTAAAGCGACCAACCACAGTTTGTTACGTGATGTATGGGGCGGGGAAATGATTCACACCACGTCCTCGGACTCGGAGTTAAATGAATCTGTGTGAGATGATGTTGACCAGGACCATTTCTGGAGTTTGATCAGTACAGGGGCACGGGCCCCACAAGAACTTTACAAACATACTTCAAAATGTTTTAAGGGGGTCCAGGGGCATCGTTTCATTAGTTCAGTTTTACATTATAAATGACTGTAAAAGCCTTTGCTAAACTTTTATATAAAACTTTAAGGTATCAAAAAAGTTTTTTAAATTTATTTACTTTAAACTTTTTTAGGTATCAAAACTGGTTATTGTTTGGTTAAATGACAGACAAACTATATTTTTATACCTTGGAACTCTGTTTACCATGGTCATTTTTAAACAATTACTAACAACATTAACTTCATCAATGCAAGTTTACATTTTATTTGATATTTACTATACCTCATTTCTATTAAAACTCCTGAAATAAACACACATAGATATACACTCTGTTCAAAAAGACAAGAGAAGAAATGATTTTTTGAAATAAAAAGCTGGCACCTGAAATCCCATCACAATAATACAGTAGTGACTTTTGAAATAACCTGTATATAAAACAACAAATATATAAACATTATCATTACATTTAAAATCCTTCCTCTCCAATCCTAGTCCATCAGAAACCTAGTCCCCAAAAACAAATTCATTATGTTTTATTTACACAAATACCAGACAATATAATGGAGCCACTGAAACTGTGAAATTATCTCCTAAACCAGGGATGGGCGATTCCGGTCCTGAGGGCCACTGCACTGTCCTGCAGAGTTTAACTCCATCCCTAATCACACACCTGAAACATCTATCCAAAGATTTAAACGCAGAAAATTACAGGCAGGTGTGTTTGATTAACATTTTTATGAGTGAACTAACTAACCAGCCTCCTAAATGAACAAATCACTTCAAAAAGACTCGTGTCCCAGTAAAAAGGGTTTAGCGACGCCCCGGCTGTTGACAACTGCACAATTACACTAAACTGTATTGTATGTCTTTCGTTTATTTTCAGATTAATCTCACATTATTAAGACATTAATAATAGTCAATTATTCTAATTATTACACATAAATATTAAGAGATTAAATACAAAGATATAAAGATTAGATACAAAGATTAATTTAATTCGTCCAATACTTCGATTATAAAACGATGTACAAGAGATCAAGCTCAAATTTTTTTGATAAGTAGCCTATTTTCCTGTAACCTGTACGTCACTTCTTCATTCTGGTCTTAGCTGTAAATAGATGTGTGTGAATTTCACACCTTTTTCTGCTGTCCCTCTGTCAGTGACCATCTTCACTTCCTGCATTTTATATGAGAGACAGCAGAAAAAGGTGTGAAATTCACACGCATCTATTTACAGCTAAGACCAGAATGAAGACGTGACAGTTACAAGTAAATGACTTTTCTATTACACTTTGCATTATTACACACATACATATATACATAGAGAGAGAGTTTTTGTTTTTTTTAAGTTGCATGCCTTCCAAAACTCAAGCGCGGTCGATGTGGACTGAACTGTGACACTTTCATTACTTTGACAAAATTCAAAAAAATTAATTCAGTAAATAAATAATAATGAATAAATTGATTTCAAATAATAATATCAGCTAATTTCCAGTTTAGCGTTACACAGCTGTACTGTTTTTGATTCATTACCATCTATACAAAAGGGGAACTCTGTGGATCTATGAGCAGTGTGGTGATGCAGTGGGTAGCGTTGTCTCCTCACAGCTCCAGGGTCCCCGCTTCAGTCCTGAGCTCGGGCTTCTGTCTGTGTGGAGTTTCTGTGCTTGTTCTCCCCATGTCCATGTGGGTTTCCTCTGGGTTCTCTGGTTTCCTCCCACCTCCTAAAATACACTAGTAGGTGGACTGACCAAGATAAATTGCCCCTAGTTATAATTGTGTGTGTGTGGTTGGTTGTGTTTCCTGCAGTTGAGTGCTCTACAATTTCTTTACCTTCTGGAGCGTGGTCGAAGACGTGGAGGAACAGTTCAGTGAATCGATCGTGAGTTGAGGTGTGTTCCCCTCCTTGGTTCCAGACTGCGGTCGTCCAGGTTAACTCCTTGCCCTTTGAGAAGGTTAATAAACTGATCCACCTTACGTTGTTCAGAGAAACACAGAGAACATTGGAGTAGGAACCCTTGACACTGAGCAGGCAAAGGGTCAAGCAATGTACAAACTTATACAAAAAAATATTCAGAGTATGAGACTATAATGATGAAACAAGAAAATAAACATGGGGCGAAAATAGAAACGGCACGCATGACTCAATGGCTTGATACATCAGACGAGGAAAGCGAGCTGAACAAATCCTCCACAAAGTCTATGTGTAGTGAGCGTGTTTATGTAGTGTGGAGTGGTGATTGAGTCCAGGTGTGTGCAGTCAGTAATGGGGTGAGCTTGAGCGTGAGAACTGGGAGTTGGAGTCCATGGTAGCCATATTTGTAGTCGATGGTAGCCATATTTGTTGTTGGAGGTGCATGCTGGGAAATGGAGTCAGTTGCCAAATTCTGTGTTGACATGGCAGACACATCATCCTCTTTTGTGTAAGAAGACTGCTATACATGATCTTGTTTGGGACTTTTGTGGTGAAATTTGAAGTCTCCTGTCTTCATGTATAAAAAAAAAAAAAGTGAATGAGTGTGTAAAGACCTACCTGTTCACCAAGGACTTAAATTAGTCAGTACTTCATCCTGAACTAACCTCTCAACACTGTGTTTAGACTGATGGTACTCTTAGTCCCTGTCCTAGTGAACTAGCATGAGGATGTGTTTTCTGAGAGAGACTTCGGAGCACTTCTGTAACACACTCTGGATAAGAGCATCTGCCAAATGCCATAAATGTAAATGCTAATGTTAATCTTTTTGTGCACACGTTTTTCAGTCTGCTTGATCGATATCTTACATGCATGTGTGTCTATATACAGTATGTGTAGTGAATACATATACTTTTTGTCACATTCTTGGAATGACCATTGTTTCATGATGTGATTTTGAATATTCTCTCTGAAATTTGTGTATTTTTGCTTTACTGGAGTATATTCCAGTGTTTCTGAATAATTCCTGTTACATATACTGTAGTAGCTTCTATACAGTTGTAATGGAACATATGTTTATGTAAAAATAAATTCAGTGATGTATCTGGTAATGCACTGTAAACCATAATGTTGTCTTTATTTAAGCAATCAAGTAATCACGACAAAACATTGCTTAAATTGTTGTGTTTTGGACCCATAAATCAAAAATCTAAGTTAATTTAACTTATTTACCTACAAAATAAATAAACTTAAGATTTCAAATGTTCTGAACTCAAAATCATGATTTATTAAAATAGCTCACGCTGGTCTTTCTTTGATGTGATTGGCCATGCAGTGATTTCCGCCTGGCAACAAGTGAACTAATGCACTGATTGGTAGATAATTATAAAAGGCGGTTCTCATGTCTTGTCTGTTGCTGGTACTGGTGCAGTGAAATTCATCATGAGTAGGAGAGACGATTCCGTGGGTGTTTATAAAGAAATGCCAATCATTTCCCCTACATATGGAGACTTTTGTGACACCCTGTATTTAAGTACATTTGAAATGAACACCAAGTTAAGTGAACTTAATTAGTTTAATTCACAGGTTCCCTGGTGGACTAGTAGCTAGCATGCAGCGCTCTGACTACCGTGACCCAAGTTTGATTCCTCTTCAGTAAACTATAAAGTACACTATATCAACACAAATTTAAGTGAATCTAACAATTTAAGTACAGTCGACATGAGCACCAAGTTAATTGAACATAAATATACAAGTTTTGGGAGACCCCATTACTCGATTAAGGGTGTACTCACACTAGATGATTGGTAACGTGCCCGAGCACGTTTGACCCCCAAAGTCCAGTTTGGTGGTGATCGCTCCATACCATGCCCAGGCCCGCTTGAAGAGTTGGAATCACGCACGGTACACATCTAGTGTGATCGCTAACCGTGGCCGAGCACGAAACTAGAAACATGATGTCAATGATGCGACTGTCAGCTTCCTCTGTAAAGATCTTCTAATATGTGACGGACACTGCGCTGCATAATGCTGCCTTCACACATACAGCAATTTTATCACTGCAAGTCACCAGTCACTGTACTATGAAGTCGCAGTTAGGTGTTCCTATTACAGGTTGCCATAGTAACATGAGTGGTACAACTAACATTCCACTTTTGACAACAAACAAGTTTTCTTGCTGCTGAAATAAAACATTTTGGAGAGAGAGGATATAAAATTCACCAGTGTATATATGCATCATATCTTACGAGATGAAGGAGAAGCGGTGTGTGCTCAGCCGTCTAACTGCGGCAAAAGCACAAGCGCCAATTAGCTTAGTTTAAGGCCTTAGTGCGTTTAAAACAAATTAATAATAATCAAACACACTCCGGGTCACTCTCTGGACAGACTCCGGGTGTAGCTCCTATCTCAGTAAGTGAGTGTCACCATCAGGTTGTCATTCACTATCTGTTCGATGGTGACTCGGAGCTGGACTGCAGCTATTTGGCTGTGGCCTCCGTGTTTCCTGGGTGAAGTGTCTGGCTTGGTGCTGCTCGTTCCTGGGTGCCGAAGCAGCGACAAGCCGGACACTTCACCAAAGATAGGAGCTACACTGGGATTTTGCTCAATTGCAACAAAAAGTGAATGTTTCATTGTTATTTATTTATTTATTTATTTATTTATTTAATAATATATATTTTTTTTGCTTTAAACCCACTAAGATCCTAAGCTTAGCTAAGCTAATTGGCTACTGCCACAATGGCGCTGCCTCTGCTAGTGAGCAGGAGTGGTGTGTGCTCACTCTTCTTCACTCCCATTGATAGTCGCTGCACCAAGTCGCTCCAAATTTGCATAAAGTTAAACTTTGTCGCGTCGCTGGACACGCCCACATCCGGTCGCCAACGGTCGCTGGCACGCATGTCACCGGAAGTCGCCAGATCTCATCGAAAATGAACGTCTCTGGTCGCATTGTCGCTGTGAGTCGCTCTATGTGTGAACGTACCTTAAGTGATAAATCTATTAGGAATGTGAGAGTGCCATGTGTCCCTGTTCCCCAAAGAACTCCAAATAATCCATAATAATAATAACAATAATAAATATAGCTGCAAGCAGCAATTAAGGGGCCAAGCACTGAAGAGCTAAACAAGGAGCTAAACAATCATGACAGGGAGCATCAAGACCAACTGTGTAAAAAAAACAAAAAAAAAAACAAGCAGTTTTATACATTTTTATATGATTTTAGGCAAAATGTTTGAACGTTCATAAATACAATCAATTGTCATATGATTTAATTGCTTATCATATTTGATCAATAGGTGACGCTGTGACCAAATTAATGTGATGTGATGTGATGTGGTCACTGTGCGGTTTCAATGACACACAAAGTTTGGTGTCAATATGCCAAAGCCTTGCAGAGACAATTACGTATATAACAGTTAAGTATATGAACCATAACTTTTTGCTGGCATGGTCTGAAAATGATCTGAATCGAATTTGATGAAAATCAACGCTCTAGAACAGGGGTCGGGAACCTTTTTGGCTGAGAGAGCCATGAACAGCACATATTTTAAAATGTAATTCCGTGAGAGCCATACAATATGTTTAAAACTAAATACAAGTAAATGTGTGCATTTTATGTAAGACCAACACTTTTAAAGTACAATAAGTCTCTGAATTCTTTTTAATAACGTTGTTATGCTGTTGCTAACCAATGATGAATAAAGTACTTCTTACCATTAATGCGACTTCTGGTGCTGCAGGGTTTTGCTGATGGCTTTGTAGTCTGGTTGATACGTGGTGAGGTTAAGCTTCATGCAGGCGTTGAGACTTCCATCCGTTAAACGTGATCGTAGGTTGATCTTAATGTTCTTTAGATGTGAGAAAGACTGCTCACATGCATACGTAGAGCCAAACATTGTCAGTACAGCAATACTCACACGCTGCAGTGTGTGCTATGTGACGGGAAGCGCGTTCCGAGTTTTGACGATCAGCTGGTCCGCGGGTTGAAGTTTTTTCATTTCTCCCCACTTGTGTTTGCTCGCCAACTCTGCTTGCTGTCGTACAAGTCTTTCCAAATCTTCATTCAGTGACTTGAACATATTCACCCACGTGTCTGAGGCCTTCAGGTCAGCAGCTTGTAGCTCAAAATCTCTGACGGAGACACCGGGGATGTAACTCAGGTCGGCGCTGTCCACTGCACACACGTGTGGATGGGTGATGAACTTAAAAAGACGAGTGCGCTCACGAAATTCTCCAAAGCGCGCTTTGAATGGCTGCAGGAGATTAGATGTGAAGCCCCCTATGTAGTATGGCGTGTGTCGAAGTGCCGCTTTATATTTGACCGTTTCATCGATGCAATTTTATCATTGCATATTAGACACACTGCAGAACCTGCTCTCTCCACAAAGGCGAATTCCTCTGTCCATTCCTGCTGAAAAGTACGATACTCATCTTTTTTTCTTTTAGCCATCTTCTTCGATAAAAGGGTTTCTGCAATTAGCTAGCTGACTACTTGATTAAAAGGAGGGAAGTTTACTTCCTGTCCTCACAACGACCCGTGTACGTTACGCATTATCCAATAAAAATTTGGTGTTGTCCCGGAGGACAGCTGTGATTGGCTCCAGGCACCCGCAACCATGACCATGAGCGGTAGGAAATGAATGGATTGAAATACATGAGAATGTTTTATATTTTTAACGTTATTATTTCTTTTTATTAAAGATTTGTCTGCGAAACAGATGCAGCCATTAAAAGAGCCACATCTGGCTCGCGAGCCGTAGGTTTCCGACCCCTGCTCTAGAAGGAGTTCAAAAAAGAATGTTTTCAACGAAATTCAAAACGGCAGACAGCAAGTTCGATTGACCATGGCATCAATGGTATCATTGTTCTCGGCATGACTCACAGAATCTATCAAGTCCAGTGTCATTACAATAGGCCAGTGGTTCTCACCCAGGGAGAGATCGGAAACGGGGCGCAAAACACAGACAGGGCATCATTTTGGTACTCTGTGTATTTTATTGCTTTTCAAATAGAATGTGCATAAATGGAAAATACCCAAGTTATTGGAAACTGCCTTGAGTTATGTTCGCTAAGTTTTATTTGAATAATTCCCATTATCATCAACTGAATAATTCCCAATATTATCAGCTGAAGTGCTGTGAGCTGACGGCTGACAGCACTTCAGACACACGTGAAATAACAGCCAATAACAGAACAGGGAGGAAACATAACAAAAGCACGTGTCCAAATGTCACGGTTGTCAACAAAGGAAAAGCGGGTGCTCGCGCACCTTGCTCGTGCACGCGCGCTCACATGCTCCACAACGCAGTCCACTGTGTTGCTCCGTCATAGAGCGAGAACCGTCAGTGCTGAGTCCAACACACTTTGTCCTACTGATTGTTGTATCCAGTCTTTTGGGTGGCGCCCTGTTCCTTTCAGGGTAGCGCCTCGGTGTCTGGGGAGTAACATGAGGGTTCTTTTCGAGGGAGACTGTTTCTGTTGCAGGTGTCGTACATTTGTTAGTGTCATGATCAGAATCAAGTGATAAGTCTGGTGGACACACTCTGTCTGTTTCATTGAATGCAGACTGTTCAGGGTTGTTCTTTGGCTGAGCATCCAGTATTTGATCGTCTCCACGTATGCTCTCCAATTTCCACTTCGTACACCAGTGGTCCAGCTCTTGTGGCTGTCCGCCCAGGTGTCCACTTGTTCTCTCGATAATCACACGCTAAAACTTGCTGTCCAACATCAAAACTCCTTGCTGCTTTACTTGTCAACTTGCTGAACTGTTTATTCTGCACTTCTCACCATAAGTTAGGATTTAGAATGTCAAAGCGAGATCTCAGTTGTTTGTTCATGAACAGCAGTGCCGTCGTCTGGTTTATTGTTGCATGCACATTAAACTAGGTGAAGTTTTCAAAACTCTTTTTCTGTGAGTGTGTGTGCGTGTGTATATTTTACATACGCACGGATTTTTTTATCTATCTCTGCAGGCTCACTTCGCTCGGGTCCTCTCCACACCAAGTTTTTTCAACTATTGTAAAAGAGGGTTTTCTTTTTAATTTCTATATTTTCTGTTTTAGTCTAATATAATTTTCCAACAGTTTCTGGAGAAGATACTCCTCAAAACAGAAATAGTCTTTTCTGAGGTGGTAGATTTCATTGGTATGACCTCGGGCCACTTTGAATGAGCGTCCACAGCAATCAGAAACATGGAAGTCTTGTATGGCCCAGCAAAGTCAGTATGCACCCTTTCCCATGGTGCAGACAGTCACTCCCATGGATGTAAGGGTGCCTGAGATGGTACATTTTGACTGTTATGACATCCTGAACAGGATTTTGTGAGATCCTCGATCCGTCTATCTATTCCCTGCCACCACACATAGCTACGAGCGAGGCATTTCATCTTGACTGTACCCAGGTGACCCTCCTGTAGGTTCTCTAACATTCTAGTATGAAGCTTAACGGGAACTGTAACACGAGAGCCACACGTCAGAGTTCCTTGGCGTACAGACAGTTGCTCACATCTCACTGAAAACTCTGGGATCATAACATTTCGAAGAGCTGGCCAGCCATGTGGCTGACATCTCCGGAATTTCCTTCCAGGGGTTGAAGATGGACACAAGGGGCTGGTGGTTCTGTCACTAAGATGAACTTTTGGCCATAAAGGTCGTGAAGGAACTTCTTTATGCCCCATACTAGACTCTCGATCGATCTGTGCATAATTGCGTTCTGCACTCGTCAGAGATCTTGAAGCGAACGCAATCAGACGCTCAGATCATAATGTGTGACAAACGGCACCAATGCCATATGGAGACGCCTCACATGCCAGTCTGTCTGTAACAGTGCATTAAGTGGGTGCAGTACTGTAGCAAGATTTGGGAGAAATTTGTGATAATTGTTTACAAGCCCCAAATATGATCTAAATTGTGACACGTTTTCCGGTCTAGGTGCCTGCAGCACAGCTTCAACTTTCTCCTGTGATTTGTGTAAGCCATGTTTGTCAATGACATGTCCACAATATGAGATTTCACTCTTGAAAAACTCACACTCCTCTCTCTTTGCCCGTAGACCATACACGTTTAGCCTGGTAAGTACTTTGCTGAGGTTTTGGAGATGTTGTTCATCATTCTTGCCTGTCACAATTATGTCGTCAAGATAACACTGTGTTACCGGTATATCTTGAAGAACCTGATCCATTGCTCTTTGCCAAATGGCTGGAGCCGATGCCACACCAAACACAAGACGATTGTACTGGTACAGTCCCTTATGAGTGTTGATGGTTAGAAACTTCCTGCTTGACTCCTCAACGTCCATTTGGAGATATGCCTGTGATAAGTCAACCTTTGAAAACTTCTCCCCTCCTGCCAGAGATGAGAAAATATCTTCAGTTCGTGGTAGGGGGTACTGCACAGTGTACAGTACAGGGTTAATACTCACTTTGAAGTCCCCGCATATGCGAACACCTCCACCTTTCTTGATTATCGGCACGATGGGTGTAGCCCAATCACTCCAGTCAACCTTGGAGAGAATGGCAGATGCCTCCAAGCTTTGAAGTTCAGCATCTACTTTAGGACGTAGTGCATAGGGCACTGGACGTGCTTTATGAAATCTCGCCATCGCTGTTTCATCTGATTAAATTTTCGCCTTCATGCCTTTAGGTTTACCAATGCCCTTTCCAAACACTTTTGCATTAGCATTCAGGAGCTGTGACAATCTTTGGTCAGAGCTACAGTTTGTGCTGTTAAGGCCTGTTGATGATGTGTTCAGGGCTTTGATGGTATGCCAGTCAAGCTGGATTTTTCTCAACCACTCCCGTCCAAAAAGAGTGGCACTCCACTTTTCAACACATAAATCTGAATCTACCTTCAGTTTGCCTTTAGGAGACACCTTTTCGCCTGTGCACGTCTTTAACATGACTGAGGTCTTTTCTAACGGTAGCTTTAAAAACAGTCTGTTGTAGACAGCTTCAGAAATCACAGACAAAGCTGAGCCTGTATCCAGCTCCATTTTCAGTTTTACACCAGACACATTTGTTGTTATCCATATTATTTTCCTGTCTATTTCAGTCATGCTATTCAGTTCTAGGCATGACAGATCATCTTCGTCAGAGCCTGTGTTCTCTGATTTGTTTTCACATTCAGACACTTTGTGCACTTGTTTAGTTTTGTATTTGAAACCTTTGTATTTGAAAGGTTTTCCTTGTTGGCCGTGCTTTTTGTCTGTTTCACACACTCTTTCTACGTGGCCTTGTCTGTGACGCCTTCTACAGACTTTTTCCTTGAACCAACAATCATTTGCATCATGAGAGGATTTACCACATCTATAGAATTTCTGCCTTTTTGCACCATTTAGGGACATTTTGTGCATTTCATTTTCTACAGTCTTCTTTTGTAGCCCAGATGCATCCGTGGCTGCTGTTTCCATTGAAATGGCAATGGCCTGATATTCTCAGAAATATTTTAATTATTTTGATTTAATTTGATTGATTTAGCCTAAGCCCCAGTATCAGAGTCCTGATATTGGATTCATATAGAGAATTTAAACAGGTGATTGGCTCATCCTTTAAAAATCTCTTCTGTTTGCAGCAGAAAATGTTGTGATTTACAAGCAGGGAATATTAATAATTGTAGTACTTCTATTATTAACTGTAAATATTATGTTTACAGGCTGTGAGCTGGTGAAGAAGACAGGGGTAGAGGGTGTGACTGTGTTCACAGGAGAGTCTGTAGTTCTGCCCTGCGTCTGCACTGACCTACAGGACAAACCAAAGTCTGTAAAATGGGAGTTTTCAATACCAGTAACTAGAATCAATCACTTTCAGGAAATTTACCCTGAACAGACTGGACGTCACAGAAACAGAGTCAAACTGGTCAGTAACAACGCTCCAGGAAACCTCTCTCTACTCATATCAGACCTGACTGAAGAGGACCAGGGACTCTACAGATGTTCTGTACAGGCTGATAGCAGAGATGTCAGATTATCTGTTAAAGGTACATGTTTTCATTAATGACTGTGAGCATGCTTTACTCCAGTGTTGTGTACCATATTACTAACAGTGATAAAAACAGTCATTAGTTTTAATAAGTTTTGTGTTTTCAGTAGGAAGAAGAGAAACTTCAACACACTCGAGGAAAACAGACACAACACCTCCATCAGAACCGCCTCAGAGTAAAACAACAAACTCTCCACCTGCATCATCCTCAACAACACTGGAACAAGATAAACAGCAAACAACCAGCAGCCTCCCTCTGGGTGCCAAAACTTTTCATCAGCAATGAAAAAACACATCAGTATTATTACATTTATTAACATTTTTGTTGTGTTTTATTACACAGTTTTTGGCATTCTGGGAGTTTTACTGCTGGTGATATCCGGTGTAGTGGCATATATTTGTTGGAGACGCAAAGGTACAACACACACACACGCACAAATATACACACACACACACACACACACACACACACACACACACACACACACACACACACAAAACAAATTCTGAGATTGATGAACTGAAACCTGTAGAAGCAGCAGCACTTCTGTAAGTGTCTCTGGATAAGGAAAATGAAATTGTGTAGTTTCCACTAGAGGTGTGATTTCTGAGGTCTTTTCTCTTTAGGAGGAAGATGTGGAGAGAACGTGATTACTGAAGGACGTCCGGACTGTAAGAGAAAGCAGAAGGATCAGGTTAGTGTACATGCAGGCCTGAGCTCAGCTGCATTTTTATTATTATCTTTAAGTCTTTGAGTCAGAAGATAAATGACTGAAAAGGAACTATAAAATTTCATCAGATTCTCCTCGTCCATCAGAGTCCTACTGTATTCTAAATTTAATCTCCATTTAATTCTGCATGGCTTCTACAGTAACAGTTATAGCAGATTTGTTTCTACCTTTAGAGATTTAGTTGTATTTGTGATACACTGCAGGTAACACACATGAAACACACATGCTTTCACTGAACAGTGAGTTATAGGAAAATATCTTCTGCTGCTTCTATCAGAACAACACATGGTGTAAAGAAAGAAGTCAGATTTGGAGATTTATGTCGTCAAAAAGTTTTTTTCAGCAGTAAAAGCCATGAACTTTATATGTGTGATATATGTATAATTTTCATGTTCTGACTTTTCTCAGATTGGGTCTGATGTCACTGTATTTACTACTGTTATTTACACTTACTACTCTACTGACCCACATTAACACAGCCGGAGCAGCAGATCATCACTGGACAGAAAACTGAATATAGCAGCATTATAACAAACTAATCCAGAGTAAATATAGACACATGCTCAGATATTATAGAATAATGCTGAAAACATGTATTAAATACGCTCCATGGCCAGCACGGGATTCACAGTATTGACTTTTTCAGATTTTTATACATCTTACAATTAAATATCAGATTCAGGCATAAACATGTGTGTTCCATTTACTTATGTTAGCTAAGTGTATTGTTCTGCATTCATTGTTTATCATTAATTGCTGATGGATAATCTCGCTAATTATATTTTGAGTGTACGTGTCATTTTATATCTTATGTGTACCATACTTATATCAGGTTAAGAAATGAAAGCTCTAGAAGGCTGTTGTCATCATGCTGTTTTGTGAAAGAAGACTGCTATAGAAGTTCTTGTTTGTGACTTTTAATGACTGGGTAAAAATAAAAGTTGGAGGATTGTTGAATCTGACTGGACTGAATGTGTTTCTAATCTAGCTTTTGTAAAATTTTCATAATAGTCCTTATAGTTACAGGTTTTTTTTTTTTTTAAACAATATTGAGGTAATTTTTTTTCAAAGCTCACACAGTTAGCACAGCAGCGGTCTGAGTGGACTGAACTATGGATCAGTTTTTATTGCTTTGAGACAAAAGACATTGAATAAGTTCATCATTCAATATTCATGCATTCTTTTTTCACACAAA
Source organism: Ictalurus punctatus (assembly GCF_001660625.3). Taxonomy (NCBI): domain Eukaryota; kingdom Metazoa; phylum Chordata; class Actinopteri; order Siluriformes; family Ictaluridae; genus Ictalurus; species Ictalurus punctatus. The sequence continues at coordinate 5,086,429 of NC_030417.2, forward strand.
TTCAACTTCCAGCAAATCTCTGTGTATCTACTGCACATGTTTCCAACCTGTAGTGTACAGTTTATAAAATAAACAAAACAGTATATTTTTAAAATGTATTCAAAATCAAATAGTAAAAAACTTAATAAATGAATAAATTATCAATCAGTCAATCACAGTTTATTTCCTAATTTAGCTGTAGACCTACTGACTTTGTTTTTTCTTTGTTTTTTACATAAGGGGACATGTTTGGCTCGATGGGCAGCACAGTGGTACAGCAGGTAGCATTACTCCCTCACAGCTCCGGGGTCCCAGTTCAATCCTGAGCTCAGGTTACTGTCTGTGTGGAGTCTCACATGTTCTCCCCATGTCCATGTGGGTTTTCTCTGGGTTCTCCGGTTTCCTTACAACTCCCAAAAACTTGCCAGTGGATTGACTACACTAAATTGCACCTAAGTGTGAATGAGTGTGTATTCCAGGGTGTATTCCCTCCTTGACCCCAGTGTTCCCAGGACAGGCTCCAGATCCACCGTGACCCACCTTCGGCATAGCTAAATAACCGTGCTGTTCAATCCCCATGTTTACAGGGTTATAAACACGGTTAGCGTATGGTTTTCACCAGAAGCGTGATATTTCATCATGCACTTCTGGGAAAAAGGGGAGTTTTCTGCAGTGTGAGGGATATTTATTTTCACTGGGGAGGAAACGCTCATCCAGCCTACTACAAGCCACTTCCTCTTCCCCAGGCCAGTCTAGATTTAGTTTTTCACCTGCCCTACTAATCACCTCAAGCAGCTGTTTACATGCTTGAGAGCTGCTCTCTGTTTTTGGTGCAATGGCACCCCAACAGAGCTGGACCTGGAAGACAGAGCAAGAGAGAGAGCAGCGCTCATCTCTGGCTCTTCGTCCAGATCCATACGAGATCCCCAGGACCTGAGCAGACTGGCTGTCTCGGCAGCGGCCGACCCAGACCCTCGAGGCTCTGAAACCCGACTCCCTTCAGCCGAGGAGAGAGCGAGTCACGAGCGGAGCTGCCTAATTGTAAGGCGTTCACAATGCGCAGAGTCAGACCCCTCGAGGGCTGCCCTGGTGTGCTCCACCCCTAAACACTTCACACAGAAAGTGTCCTGATACATTTCCCTGATAAATCATTATCTGATGAGGGAGATTACAGTAGATAGTAGGCTTTCCTAGTCACTGAATGTTTTCATTTACATCATTTGAATTATTTAAAACATGAAGGCTGGTCATAATGAAATTCACTAAATTCCAGGGGTTTCAGTACAGTGACATAAAATGGGCGTTTCTGGGGGCGTGGCGAAGACGCCCCTTTACAAAAAAAAAACCCCGTTTTTTTCCATTTGTTTTTAATCCTGTAAATGCTAAATTAATTGGTTCTTCAAACTGTCAACTTTGCTCTTTCCGTGCAAATAAAGTTGAGTATGAAAACGTGGATAATTATGAGTTTGTTTGTGGCAACAGCAGTGGAAACAATACTGAGGTTAAAAATAAGTTCCACTGCAGATTTTTAGTCTTGCATGTTAGGACACATGATAGAGTTGATGCAAAATCAGTAAGACTTTGAGCTTATTTAAGTGAAACAAGCATTTCATAACAATAGTATTTTTCAAAAACATGAAACCCCTGTGATCAGGACAGGTATCTGAAGATGTAGCAGTATGAATGTAAACGCCTGTGATCAGGACAGGTATCTGAAGATGTAGCAGTATGAATGTAAACCCCTGTGATCAGGACAGGTATCTGAAGATGTAGCAGTATGAATGTAAACCCCTGTGATCAGGACAGGTATCTGAAGATGTAGCAGTATGAATGTAAACCCCTGTGATCAGGACAGGTATCTGAAGATATCTGCAGCAAATTGCTTTTCTTCAAACTGTGCATGTTCGTCGACCCATGCAGATTCTCAAAATAGGCCACGCCTACCAGATGACTTAATACCTCTTACGCTGTCCTGAAATCCCTGGGAAAAGTGACAGCTGATTGTAACTCCAGTTGAAGTGAAAATATCCTGCACATCTTCTTCAATCATAAGCCCCGCCCCCTCACTGTGCTCCTCCTCCCTTCACTTTTCCCCATGGAAACCTCAACTTGCATTCAGACAATAATTCATAATCCAACATTGTAGCTGAGGAGAGGTATCTTCCAGGCTAACGCTTATCGCTGTGTTAATGAGTAGTATGTGAATTTATGTTTAGTGAATGAGGACATCCTGTTTTCCAGATCTAATTTACTTTGCACAGATTTGATCGATATCATTAGCTTGTTAGCTGCTAAAAGAAATCTCTTCTAATTTATCATTCTGCCACAAACGATGTGATTTAGTCATCATCAGTGAAAGCTTTTTGAAGTGATTTGTTCATTTAGAGGACTAGTCAGTAAGTTTACTCATGAAAATGCTGGCTGTAAGGGTTATTATAGATTAAAAATGTTTTAGCTGTTCTGTTTGCAATGAGTGATCTACTTAGTACTGCTTAGCTTATGTTTATTTATCCAGATGGATATACGGATCATCAGAGGATCATCAGGTGAGGGGAAGCAGACAGCAGGGACAAAGGTTACATTTGAACGATCTACATTTCACTGCAGAATTTCATTTCACTACCTCTCAAATAAATCTTTTATAACCTGGACCTTAATCTACAATCACACGATCAACAAATTACCCAGATATGGTAAAACTGTCAAAGCATTAACTCTTTAACACTTAAGTTTAAAATATTCCAACTGGAGCCCGGTGAGAGTTTTACTTTTTTTAATGCCACCATTATATTTGAACTGTTGTGTTCAGTTTTGATTCCTAAAAAAGTTTACATAGGCAATTTTAGCCCTTTACAGGGCATGCCCCTGGACCCCCTAGAAAATTTTGAAGTACTTCTGTAAAACTCTTTGGGGGCCTGTGCCCCAGTAGTGATCAAACTCTAGAAACACCCTGTCAAGTACTGTCTATATTCACTGGTAGTAGGGGTCCAACTGCCATTTCCGTTGGGTGTGGGGTTTGTCACTGTTTTTTTTTTTTTTTTTTTTTTTAAATATTTTTGTAATGGTATTTTAGGGAAGCGAATTGTCTTTTGTTTATGTTTTCTTTTTAAGTAAGTTAGTTTCCCTTACACAGCAGGTTTTTTTTTGTTGTTTTTGTTTGTTGTTGTTTTGGCCTTGGACCACCCTGACCTTTTCCTGGTTTATTTGTGATGTGCATATATACACATGTAAGGTGTAGTCCTAAGTATTACTGTGTCTGAATAAACCAGGAATAAGACACACAGGAGTGGGCTCAAAAGGGTGATATATATTGCGATATTTACATTTACTCCACCTAACATTAGGCCTTAATGAGACAATAAAGGCCTTTTTTCTTTCTTTTTTCTGCAGAAATCTGGATGTAGATTTAGATCTCTAATGAGCAATTATCTGTAGACCAGCTGTAATAGCAGATTTATGGCACAAGATGTCGCTATTTAGCCGCTTAGCCATAGTTCACTACAGTCTACTGGTGTGGTGACTCGGTCCCTCAGGCTTCCTAGGGGTCATCTAATAAATTTAACTTTAGCTGATAAAGTATAGAAACATTAATACGAGGAGAAACTGTACACATTCAAAATACTTGGAGTAATTTATAATGCATTCATTTGTTTATTCAGGTCAAATTTAATCTAAAGAAAAGGCTACATGCAAGCATTAAGAAAATGATGCCTGAGACAGAATACAATGCTGATACTAAGAGGTAAGATAAAACCACCACATGAGAAAAGATCTAAAATTTTTTGGGGTTTTTTTAGAATAAATATTAATACTGCATATAAAAAGTAAATTAGTAAGCACGGTGGCTTAGTGGTTGGCATGTTTGCCTCACACTGCCAGGGTCGGGGTTCGATTCCCACTGTGACCATGTGTGTGCGGAGTTTGCATGTTCTCCCTGTGCTGCGGGGGTTTCCTCCCCCAGTCCAAAGACATGAATGGCAGGCTAATTGGCCTGTCTAAAGTGTCCGTAGTGTGTGAGTGTGTATGTGATTGTGCCCCTGATGGACTGACACCCCGTCCAGGGTGTACCCTGCCTTGTGCCCCATGCTTCCTGGGATAGACTCCAGGTTCCCCGTGACCCTGAGGAAGGATAAAGCAGATGAAGATGAATGATTGAGTGATAAAAAGTAAACTGAGTCATGGAAAGAGTGATGAGAGATCTTCAAAAAGAAAAAATGAGACTGTGGTTTCCTGATAATCACACTATATAACAGAGAGACACTCAGGCAGTGTGACAGTGAGTGTGTGTGTGTGTGTGTGTCACTTTGAGGGACTGGTGTGTGTGCAGAAGAATCAGTAATGATGAAGTGCTTGTATCTTTTGTCTGCTGTGTTTCACGTCGCTGCAGGTGAGTGAAGTTATTTTCTATTACAGAAAGGAGAGAGAATATTAGCCAGTTCTTAGTTCAGCTGCTTTGTGTTTAGTTCATGTGGTTTCTGTCCAGACTGGGTTTACAGTAGGCCGTAGTTCAGCCCTGTTCCTGAACAACCAAATTGTCCAAAGACAGCAGTAATCTTTATACACAAGGTAAACATACACGTCATGCCTTGTGTTATAATCTCCTTATTTAGACCTGTTCAGCTTTGATCATGTGGATTTTTTCTTAATGATTAACTTCAGTCTAAAATGTACTGATGAAGAGAGGTGGGTGAATGAATAAGGAGGAATCTACAGTGAGATTATTTTACATCCCTATAATACTTACAGTGTATGTTTTTACACCTTTACTGAATTACATCTCTCACAATCTCTGTCTTAGTGAATGTATCTATAATAACTCATATAAAGAGTAATAGAAAAGTTCTTTTCCTGTAACTTGTAACTGTCACGTCTTCATTCTGGTCTTAGCTGTAAATAGATGCGTGTGAATTTCACACCTTTTTCTGCTGTCTCTCTGTCAGTGACCATCTTCACTTCCCGCATTACGCCTTATTTACTGTTATTTTTAAATACTAGTTAAATGCATTTGTCAGTACTGTGTTCACATTTTTAAAAAAAGTTTTACAGAAGTGAACATAGTATTGAGAAATGTGTATAAATAATTGTTAAAACTGGAAACTGATCAGTTTAAAGAAATCTGCACATTGTGTAGTTGTAACACGCTGGCTGCGTCTGAAATGGTGTACTACCTACTACACAGTAGGCGAACAGCAGTACACCAGAGGGGTAGTAGTTATGTCCGAATTCTCAGTAGGAGAGAAATACCCGGATGGTGTACTGCTTCCGGTGAGATTTTGCAGCGTGCAACCGATGGACACTACGCGAGTCAAAAATCCCATAATGCAACAGGGCTGGTGCGGACGAGCTCAGAAAAAAATGGCGGAAGACAGCGCGTCGGCTCTTTTTAAGTATTAAACCTTGGTTAAACAGCACTTGTTTAACAATACCCGAATAAATTGTTAACTTGTTGAAGGCATAAACAAGAAAACAGTTGTCACAGCGTTTGAAACCTTTCTTGTGATCTCCATCATGCCTTAGCCGGCCAAGCTAACGGCAACGAATTTACCTCAGTCTGTTAACCCCGCCCACTTTACATGACTAATTCAGTTCACTTTCCTGATCTGCGTTTTGCCGTGTAGTAGGTTCAAGATTTTGGAATTAAATGTACTGAAGTATTTTTCATAAAATTTAATTTTGATATGTTGTACTTCACATTGTATTCAGTAGATTGTGAGTTTTTGTATGTTTGTTTCTGTAGGCTGTTTTCTCTCTGCTGATAATCCGACAGAAAACACAGGACACACAGGTGGTTCAGTGCTGTTCCCCTGCTCCTGCTCTGACCTGAACACCAAACCTCAGAAATTCCCCTGGGAAAACGACAGAACAGGACATCTGACAGAAATGTTAAATGATGAACACTACCGTGGCAGACTTCAGCTGTTTACTCACATTTCTCCTGCTAATCTGTCTCTGTTCATATCTGTCCTGAGAGAAGAGGATCAGGGAGTCTACAGGTGCAGCACTGAGAAGGAACACAGAGACATCAGGCTTAATGTTAAAGGTAAAATATTTAAATACACAATAAAAGTTGATATTCAGTGAAAACAGACTTGATCAGTGTTCAAATGAATTATAGTTAAATATGTAACAAAAAAGTTTACTCCATTTACCAGGATTTAGGATTTTACTCTAGAAGTCATTTTGTCAAAATCAAGTTATAAATAGCAATAAATACCGAATTTGGGTATCAGACTGACCTGAACTTTGGAATGTTATCAGATTGGATTTGAGTCTAATCTATGATTCATTTTGGTAACACTGCAGTGTTTATAAATATAGATTAATTTTATATATAAGTAGATTATCTCTTTGTTTCATTGGCATTATGAATTAAGTGAACTACCATAAAATAATGTTAATATGACATGAAACATTAAAACCAAACTCACTGTAAGTAAGTCAACCTGGAAAGCATCATAACACCATTTAATGTCCACAGCAGAGCTTCCTGGGTGTATAATAAATATAGATTGATAAAATATAGAAAAAAATATATAATAATGTAAATTTTCTCTTTGCACAAAATGACATTATTTATTAACACTTGGAAGGGTTTCATTAGCATTATGTGAACTACTATAAAAATGTTAGAATCATATTCTGGTCAAGGTAAGATGACTATCTTCATTCTGTTTACAAACATGTTGTATCTAAATCCAAAACACTGCATACAATTATATACAACATCAAAATCTGTAAGAGAAGCTACAGGTGCATACAGATCACAAATCTGTTTCATAAAGATTCATAACTGTGTTGAAAAACAATGTTTAAATGACATTACAACATCTACATTTAAATTGAAGGATGATGTAAACTTCGTCAATTAAGAACTTAGTAAAGAACAGTCCAGTAGTCTGATGCAGCAGGTTTACTGACAGGACCTAATGGGTCATTCCATCTCAAGTGGTCCAATAATTACAAAGTCGGTTGCTCGACTGTTTTTAATTTTCATAATTATTTTTGAGTGATTACTCTATGTATTGGTGTTGCAAAACCAGCAGTTTTTTGTTATACAGCTGTTTAGGGAAACCTCAATATCTCGGCTCAGGATGGTCCTAGCTTCTTGGAACAAAAACTGACCTCTAGCGCACATTAAAAGTTGAAATACATAAACATTTTGCACATTCTTGTTCCTTAGAGTTAGAAATGAAGTCCAAGTGTAGTGCTGAAGATTGCTCACAGTTCCACATTTAGGGTCAATTTATAATAATGGGAAGGGCTCGAGTCTCAGTTTTAATTTTTAGGAGGTACCTAGATAAGTATAGTGTGCATGCAGAACATTTCATTTTTGAGATGAGAAAGTAAGGGGTGAGAAAGTGCCATTTTTTAAAATTCTGTTCACTTTTGGGTTGAATATCTCTGGTGGGGGACCAGATACAAACCTAAACTATACTTACCTTTGGCAAGCGGCATCAGAAACATGATTGCCTTGTTACAGAGCTCGGGGTATTTGGAAGACACATGGGACCAGAACTGGGTCAAAAGTCTTTCTGGAAAAAAATCAGTTTCTAAAAGCTGTCACAGGATAGATCAACAAGACTGTCCTGTTCCTTGGAGGTGAGACCCGCATTTACATCCTTAACGTGGTTGGCAAAGTTATTCTGTATCCAGGTCTGCTGTTCTCTCATGCCAGGGAAGTAGTCCTGTATCTGTGACTTCAAAGCCTGCAGGTGCGCTGCCATAGCAACTGCTGCACTAACAGGAAGTGGCCTCTCCAGTTTTCTCGTAGTTGGCTCGGGCCATTCTTTTCCCCTAAAGATCAGTTTTCTTTGTGGTTCCCTCTATTGTGTTTTGCACGTGAGACATTGTGACTTCTTTCCCCTGTAGGGGCAAACTGAGTCCATTCAAGTGGCTGAAAACGTATTCCTAGTAGACTAATATACAAAGCCAATCAAAATCACAGATGCCTCTCTGTGAATGCAGCAATGTATGTGAGTGAGCAGTGGGGCCGAGTCTCTGACCTGCTTTACCAGTCCACTGTGTTGCTCCATCATAGAGCGAGAACCATCAGTGCTGAGTCCAACACACTTTGTTCTGCTGATGTCATTGGAAACCATGAAATTGTTCAAAATGTCAAACGCAGCTTCAGCAGTTACATTTGAATGTAGAGGTCTGCAAAAAAGAAAGTTTCCTCAGTTTCTCCATCACACTCATACCTAATGAATTTGAAATTTTATGTGGACTCGATTTGAATTCTGTAAAAACGACGAGCCTAAACTCTGCTAATTAGCTGCTGGAACACATTCTCAGCCATATCATTGATTCAGCACTTAATCATGTTGTTTAATAATGAAATCAAGTTTTGTTTCTTAACTGCATTCTTCCCCAGCATAATGCTGACCATCTGCTTAGCGGCTGCTAAACTCAAGTCTTCACCTATGGCAGTGTTGGGGAGTAGCTAACTAAAAGTAGTGACACTACTAACTTAACTCCATTTTTCAGTAGTGTGACAGTAGCTCCAGTACTTTACAAATAGTGTAGCTTTTCCAGTAACAAGTTTAAATTAGTAATGATGTAGTGCAACCAATCACTACATATTTTGTGCAGTTATTACGATGCCCTTCACTGCATATCTGCAGTACCTGCTTACTTCACATGAATTGAGAGCCTCAGTGTAGTTCACATGGACAGGAAGAGACCATCTGATGGACACGTAATGCGACCAACCACAGTTTGTTACGTGATATACGGGGCGGGGAAATGTTAAACGCCATGTTGGAATTACTAGAGGACAACCCAGACGTTTTACTCTGAGCTGTTAAATTAAATAAATAAGATGATGTTGTTGACCAGGGCCGTTTCTAGAGTGTGATCACTAGTAGCTTCCCCATCACTGATCTATGGTGTGAAGATTTTAAGATGAAGCTATCAGAGGTATGAAACCTCATACAATGCTGTCACTATCTTTTCATTTCTGCACCGGTCACACAGGCTGACTCAATTACTTGTTTATGTTGTTGCTATTGTTTCAGTTTATTGTCAATTCTCGAGGCTTGTTGGCAAATGATCCATGTTTTGTTTGGAGGTGACGGTGTAACTTACATGGTTTCAGTGCCTCATTAACGAGAGTCTCTGAGCATAGCACACAGACAGGCGTGGGTCTGTCAGCAGGTCCAACACTTGTACATCTGAAGGACAAGTACTCCTCGCTGTACTTACGAGTCTTTCTTTAATCATGATGCAATCAGGTCGACTTGATGAGGTTGAAGATGCACTGTCGTACTCCACTCCTCTTTTATCGAGCAGCCATCCATGCATTTTGGAATAGGCGGGTAATTGTCTGAGTGACTGAAATCGTAATAAGTAACTTAATACAATTAGAAGCAAGCAACGTATCTCACTTCGCTATAATGAAAATAATATTAGTTTTGATATATTAAACTGATATTATCAGAAATATTTGAATTATTTTGATTTAATTTGATTGATTTAGCCTCGGCCCCAGTTTGGGAAGCACTGGTGTACAGAAATGTTTCACTAGACGTTATATCAACTTAACATGAACATTGATAAACACAGTCTGTAGATCAGCTGACACTTTAGGAAGTCTTTTAAATACATGTCTTTATAAATATTTATTTAGGTTCATGTCAGTTGTTATGAAGGGTTTATGTAGGTGTCATGTAGCCCTATGAAGATGTCCCTTAAATAATGTCTTACCTTCATTTATAAGATAAGGTACATGCTAGAATGATAATAACTATTTTTTGTTTTTATGCAAGCTGAAGTAAATTAATTGTTATTATTATTTCCAGTTGAAAGTGCATCATTAGCTGAAATAAAATTATTAAAACCAATATTAAAGATTATTAAAGATTTAGCAGTTATTAAAATTAAAATAAGCCAGTATAGGTTCAGTGTTGCATATCAGAGTCCTGATATTGGATTCATGTAGAGAATTTAAACAGGTGATTGGCTCATCCTTTAAAAATCTCTTCTGTTTGCAGCAGAAAATGTTGTGATTTACAAGCAGGGAATATTAATAATGCAGTACTTCTATTATTAACTGTAAATGTTATGTTTACAGGCTGTGAGCTGGTGAAGAAGACAGGGGTAGAGGGTGTGACTGTGTTCACAGGAGAGTCTGTAGTTCTGCCCTGCGTCTGCACTGACCTACAGGACAAACCAAAGTCTGTAAAATGGGAGTTTTCAATACCAGCAATTGGAATCAGTCACTTTCAGGAAATTTTCCCTGAACAGACTGGACGTCACAGAAACAGAGTCAAACTGGTCAGTAACAACGCTCCAGGAAACCTCTCTCTACTCATATCAGACCTGACTGAAGAGGACCAGGGAGTCTACAGATGTGATGTACAGGCTGATAGCAGAGATGTCAGATTATCTGTTAAAGGTACATGTTTTCATTAATGACTGTGAGCATGCTTTACTCCAGTGTCATGTGCCATATTACTAACAGTGATAAAAACAGTCATTAGTTTTAATAAGTTTTGTCTTTTCAGTAGGAAGAAGAGAAACTTCAACACACTCGAGGAAAACAGACACAACACGTCCATCAGAACAACCTCAAAGTAAAACAAACACCTACACACACACAGCATAGTTTTTTAAAGGTTACCTGGTTGAATTTCACATTTAGATTAAATCCTTGGTTATTTAACTCACTATTTTGGCTTCGTGATTCAGAATATGAAATCAGATTTGGAGATTAAATGAAGAATTTGTGATCAGACTCACACATTTACATGAACATGGGTTTACATGAACTTAACCACATCATTCAGTTCATGCTGAAAGAACTAAATGTTTTGTTTTACTCAGTATTATTGTGTGTGAGTTCAAACAGCACAGCATGTCTCCTCACCTTACTAGAGAAACCACTTACAAACCACTAGAGGTGTGATTTCTGAGGTCTTTTCTCTTTAGGACGAAGATGTGGAGAGGACGTGATGACTGAAGGACATCAGGACTGTGAGGGAAAGCCGGAGGATCGGGTTAGTACACGTAAAATAACAGTTATTACAGATTACACACATGTAACACACATTCTCTCATTGAACAGTGAGTTATAGGAAAATATCTTCTGCTGCTTCTATCAGAACAACACATGGCGTAAAGAAAGAAGTCAGATTTGGAGATTTTTGTCGTCTTTACAGGATTTTACTTGCTTCTTAGAGTCAACACCAACAGCCACAGTATTGTCACTGTTTGTGTGTTATATGTGTAATTTTCATGTTCTGTCTTTCCACAGCCTGAACCTGACCTTGTCACTTTCTGTACTAAATAACACACGAACACAGCCGGAGCAGCACGAGTTCAGATCAACGCTGGAGAGAAAACTGAATATAGCAGCATTATAACAATCTAATCCAAAATAAATATAGACACATTCTCAGATATTATAGAATAATGCTGAAAACATATATTAAATACACACCATGGCCTAGCGCAAGACTCACTCTGTTGGATTTATTGTATGTATGTGAAATTTTGCTATTTAAAAAATCAGATTCAGACATATACGTGTGTGTTTGTGAGTGTGTGAGTGTGTGAGTGTGTGAGTGTGTGTGTGTGTGTGTGTGTGTGTGTGTGGTGTTTCCAGATAATTGTGTTCTCTTCACCTTCATTTATATTAGCTAAGGGTATTGTTCTGCATTCACTTTGTCTATTAATCATTAAAAACTGCTGATGGATAATCTTGCAAGTTATATTTTGAATGTACGTGTTATTTTATATCTTATGTGTACCATTCTTACGTATATGAGATTAAAAAATTAATGCTCTAGGAGACTTTTGCATGAATAGACTGCTATAGAAGTTCTTGTTTGTGACTTTTTTAAAACTTTGAGTAAGAATAAAAAAGGAGGATTGTTGAATCTGCCTGAACTGAACGTGTATTTCTATTCTTTCCCCCTAACACTCCTTACAATTTGTTCACTTTTTTTCACAATTAGTTACATGCTTTTATTAATAATGCATTTACTGAAAAGTGATGTGCTTCATTTACCTGATTCAAATGTATACAGCATGTTCACAGAATAAAATAATTACATCAACACAATTATTTGCAAAAGAATGTAAACTGAAAGAGTGAAATTGTGTTGGTGTAATATATATTTTGTTCATGCAGGAATGAAGAAATCATTTGAAAAGTGGATCACTTTTTTCAGTGCTTGATTGATGTTGTACTTGCATATGTGAGTCTATATATATATATATGTGAGTCATATAGTGAAAATACATACTTATACCACAGTGCTGTAGAATCCTCGATTCTGATTGGCTGACAGACGTTCTGAGGCGTGCAATTATTTTTCAGTAAATGCACAGCTAAAGTAGTTCCAGTCAGATCTTGACCGCATTACAGTTCCATATCACTTCGCCAAGTTCACTGAAGTAACGGAAAAGTTAGCCTACTGTCCACCACAGCACACACATTTAACAACAAACAAAATGACAGAAAATATCGATTCTCCACAAATAAGTAATAATTGATGACGAACCATTGAATTATTATAAAAATAATGTGCACCGGAGGTGGTAATACGACCACGAGGCGAAGAGGAGGATTGAGCCATTGACATGCAGTTATTGGAGAGAGAGAGAGAGAGAGAGAGAGAGAGAGAATGTGTGATTGCAGCGAGACAGAAAAGCCGGTGACCAAGTATCAATATTTATTTATTCATTATATTTTCTGCATTAATAATAAAAAAAGAACAAACCCTGTGGACAAGTAGGCTTATCGATATTTATTATTTTGTACTATTTTTATATAATCATGTCTCTCTCACTCGCTCTCTCTCTCTAACTCTCTCGCTGTCTCTCCCTTTCCAATAACTTCATATCAATGGATCAATCCTCTGTTACTAGCTCTAAAATTATGTTTTGGAATTAGCAATGTAGGCTTGAGATGGGATGCGTAATAAATTAGTTCCACACTAATTTATTGTGGCAGTTGCCACAAGCTACATGATAGGGGGGGCTTTCGTTACAAATGGTTGAGAACCACTGATTTATATCAATGTTTGTGAGGAGACGAAAGGGGAGGGAGGCAGGGAGAAGAGGGAAGGGGAGGGAGGGAATGAGGGAGGAGACGAAAGGGGAGGGAGGGAGTGAGGGAGGAGAGTGAAGAGGTGGGAGGGAGTGAGGGAGGAGATGAAAGGGGAGGGAGGGAGTGAGGGAGGAGAAGGAAGGGGAGGGAGGAGAGGGAAGGGGAGGGAGGGAGTGAGTGAGCAGACTAAAGAGGAGGGAGGGTGTAAGGGAGGAGACGAAAGGGGAGGGAGGAGACGAAAGGGAAGGGGAGGGAGAGGGAGGGAGAAGGGAGGGAGTGAGGGAGAGGTGTAGGGGGAGCACAACAATATAATTCTGCTTAGGGCACCCATTTGGCCAGTAGCGGACCTGATTCTGCCTTAACATTACACTTGTCACAAACGGATGGAAAAATTCTGGAAACAGACGTCTCAAACAGGTTTGATGAAGTTTTACATCCTGTATCAGGTAAAAGAAACTTAATTTTGCATTTAAAAAAAATCATTTTAAAGTCTTAAATAATGTGCATCTGTGACGCCTACAAATGTATTGTCACAATTGTTGAGTTGTTTTGTGTATTGGCCTGTATAAAAGGAACAATTTGAATGTATTTTTGCAATGCATTTGAGTAGTATTTTTGAGGGTGCAATTGCTTGATTATGCCACAAGGGGGAGTGTTCATTTATGTGAGCGCTAGTAGGGCTGCGCGATGCTTCCGCTCCTCAGACAGAGAACAGCTTGCTGAGCAATCACAAGTAACATCTCCTGTGTCTGATTTTCCTGTACAAAACAGGACACAATATCTGTTCACGGGTTACTCATGCTTGAGGCCTGTAACAGAAATTTGGAGGCACCGCTGGGTTCGGCATCTGACGAGAGTTGGTGCTGATCTTTTAACCAACAAACCAGGCAGACGTCGCAGGACCAGTACAGTGGAGTGGCAGGCGTGCAACTGGGGCGGCCACGAGGCGAAGAGGAGGATTGAGCCATTGACATGCAGATATTGTGTGTGTGTGTGTGTGTGTGTGTGTGTGAGAGAGAGAGAGAGAGTATCATTATTTATTTATTATTTATTTATTTATTCATTATATTTTCTGCAGTAATAAAAAAAACGAACAAACCCTGTGAACAAGTAGCCTTATCGATATTTATTTATTTATTTATTTGTTCTATTTTTCTATAATCATCTCTCTCTCTCTCTCTCTCTCTCTCTCTCTCTCTCTCTCTCTCTCTCTCTCTCTCTCTCTCTCTCTGTCTCTCGCCGTGTGGCTCACATAACGACAAAAACACTTTTTATTTTGAATGAAATGTTTTGGGTAAGTTTCTGCATTCTGCAGACATGCAATAGAGTTCTGATGTTCCAGCAAACAGTTGTGACTATTGAACGTACAGTTTAGAGGATGTTAAGACTGTTTTGTGCCAACGCGATTGAGAACAAGTGTAATTATCATTTTATACACAGTATATTTTAAAAAGCTGATTACTTTGTAATTTGACTGAATTATACATAAATGTGTGACAGTGCAGTGACAAAAGAAAATCTTGTTCAGATTAGACAACAATATGAGGGTGGGGAAATTATTTTTGACTGAACTAATTGTTTGAAATTGTTTTTATTTGAACACACATTGTAAAGAAATCTTGGAATAATAGTTCTAAATGTTTTTGTTTTACCTTTTTATAGATGGGTAGCAAAATGCCTCCAGCACCAGAAGATTTGCCATTACATTCAAGAAACCACCTTCCTCCTACAATTTCATCTGGAACCTCAGCAAATCCAAAAGATGTTCATGCTTTAATACACAGGGTAAAGGGTGTAGAAGATCTTTTGGCTGTGTTCATGGATAGCAGCATAATTCAATCTACTCTGAAGATGGAATTTGTAAATGAGAATGCTGTAGATGATGCAGGAGTGTACAGAGAAGTTTGCACTGCATTCTGGGATCAGTTCCTTGAACAATGTGAAGGGGAAGATGAGCGTGTTCCTAGACTGAGACCAGACTTCTGTGAAGCTGAATGGGAGGCAGTAGGAAGGATCTGGGTAAAAGGATTACTTGACCTTGGTGTTCTGCCACTGAGGCTTTCCAGTGCTTTCATTTTAGCATGCATGCATGGAATTGACTCAGTCAGTGATGATGTCCTGATGTCATCGTTCCACAACTACCTCTCTCTGACTGAACGATCTGCCATTGCAAAGGCTCATCATCGCCCACTGGAGGAATGTGATGAAGAGGATTTGCTTTACCTCTTGAGAAGAAAGGGCTCTCATTGCATCCCTCCAAAAAACACCATGGAAGTTGTCATCCAAACGATGGCTCATAAAGTAATTCTTCAAGATCCCAAATATATAATAGAATATATATTCCTTGCGCAGAAACCCCCACCAGTACTCCATCCTTCGGTTGGCCGTACTTGCATCATCCAAATAGCTGTCAAGAGTTTCATCTGCATGATTGATGTAAAGGAAACGCTGATCCCCCCTAACAACTCTTGGGCATCCTCCCAAACGCTCCACCGCTTCAATATAGTAAATGCCTATTAGCTTTGGATCGCTACTAGTTGTGTATGCATTAAGCCAGATAATCTTCCTCGAAAAGCCATCAATGCAACCATTAATACAAATGCCATATGGTTTTAACTTATCGTATGAGTCCAAATGCCAAATCATGTTGGGTCCCTTAGAAAAGTAGTTGTGCCGTCTGAGACGTCTGGCTCTCCTCACTGTAACTCCTGTAGGGTCCAGTTCCTTCAGCACCAAGCGCACATCCTCTTGTCTCACACACAGACCCTTCTCTCTGCATCTGGCGTACATCTATCGGTACCCATGAGGTTGCCTAGAGGACTGCAGCTGACTACGGATGCATGAAGGAAAAATCGGAAGTAAACAAACACTCTCGTGGCCGCGAGTACAGGGCGTTGCACAGCTCAGTGAAGCACTCTTCCTCACCATGTTATACATCTACCTCAACTACGAGCTCCAGCAGCCAAATTCCTGAAGCCCCAACCAAAGAGCGGCCTGAGTGGAGGAAGAGCCAGAGTAAAGAGTCTAAACGTCCAGCATCCTGCTACTGCCACGCTGCCATCTTGGATTACTCAGTGACCGAGAGAAGATTTGAACAGGCCGACGTTGGCAGCCGAGAGAGAAAGGAGTTATTGAAGACGGGGCACAGGAAGTCAAATGAAGAGCGTATCTCGGAATGGAAACCCCAAAAAATCTAGTCATATATTTATTAATTAGAAAACTTGGTTCAGGGTGGGTTTCTTTTTTTTTTCAGAAAACTGTTTTAGTGTATTTTTATTTTGCATTTTGGACAGTTTTTCCATCGCTCTAGTACTACAACACTACTACTATTGATATAAAGAGAAAAAATATGTAAACTTGATCATTCAGATTTAAACAGTATTTGATTTTTGACAGCAAGGAGATCGGGTTTAACTGGTTAAGTAACTCTTTCTGTGCTGCAGCTCTGGGGTTCCCGACGCTGCTGGTTCCCTGGGTGGTTCTACAGGAGCTGGACTCGTTAAAAAGCAGGAAACTGTCAAAGGCCAGCTGTGGACTACATCTACACCTTCCTGAAGAACCAGGAGCCGCGTCTCTGGAGCCAGTCCATGCAGCAAGTGTCTCACGCTGACTGTGAGCTGCTGATTTTGTGTGTTTTGTGGGTTTTTTCATTTGTTCTTTGTATGAATGCATGCATCAGCTCACCAGGTGATGGCGCTGTTTGTTAATATTGTTTTAGGCAGGCTGAACGTGGAGGATAATGACGATCTGGTGCTGCAGTGCTGTCTCCAGTACAAGACGTTGTATCCAGGGGGCACTATCATGCTGTGCACGTAAGCCGTACATTCAAGACTCAGAATTGTTCAGGCATCTTTAGGAGGACATCTTTGGGGTCACATCTGGAATTGTTTGCTAATCACGCGTTGAACAAAAGACCTTGTTTTTATCTTCTGATTTGCTCACAGTGGCCTGCTGGACACCTTTGGATATTTGATTAGTGCTTTTAACAATAAACAATGTCACAATACACAATAATCTGTTACGAGCATTTACATTTTTAATGAGCGAGAGAGTGGGAGAGTTATTAACTGTTTAATGTTTAATTGTTAATGGAGTAAGTAAAAATAAATAAATAAATAAAATGGATTTGATTGAGGTATTAACACAACATATCTGGTGTAACTTTAGTAATAATAAGGGACGTCACAAATGTTTTATTTAGCTCTGTTTATGTTTAAATAGCAGCCCTGATATCAGATAGTGCTGTTATAATTCATTATATTCTAAAAAGTCAAACAGTCCTGAAGCATATTATGAAGAAGAGTCCTGGGATAGTCTAATCTAAGTATGAGTGCAGCAGCAGTTCTTATGTACAAATGTACAAAGGTGAGATTATCCACTGAGATTACCCTGAGGTTTAACTCTAAACTGTTTTTGGTTCTTTTTTGTTTTTGACTTTTTCTTTCATCGTTTCCATTATTTTATAGCAACGATAAGAACCTGTGCAGTAAAGCTCTGCTGAGCGGAGTCAAGGCCCTGATTAATGGGCGTTCCCTAAAGTGGTTCTCATCCTATTTATATAGGAGAACCTTTGCTGTGGAATTAATGAGCTCTATTTCCTGCTCTCAGCCTATCTCATCTGGGGTTCCTCGAGGTTCTTGTCTTGGCCCTGTGCTGTTTTCTCTATATATGCACCCTTTGGGATTAAACTCTCAAACACAGTGTAGCATGTCATTGTTATGTAGACCATACCCAGTTGTATCTGCCTCTGAAATGTAATATTAACTCCAAACTGTCATGTATCCGGAAACTCTGGACTCGAGTTCCCATCAGACACTGCACTGCACTAAATGTCACATGACCACCTGCACCTGATTCACGTGTCTGTTAATGAGCATTCTTGTGTGTATATATACACTGTGTGAACCGTTTCTCTGTCTTTCGTTGTCTTAGACTTCCGTGTTCCATGTCACTGCGTTTTGTTTCATGCCATAGTGTTTTGTCTAGTTGTCTTAGTGTCTTTGTTTTGTTGTGTATTTGTTTAATAAACGTTCTTATCTGCGATTGCTTCCGAACCCATCCTTGATTCGTGACACAAACTTGCATCTCTGCTTGATTATTTGGATGAAATAATGGTGTGGATGGCATCCCGTTTTTTGCATCTTAATGAGTCAAAATCTGAAATGGTGTTTTTTGGTCCATCAAAGTTAGCCAAACAGCTTTCTCTACATCTGGGCCCTTTAGCCACCAATGTTAGGAATGTTAGGTGAGGAACCCTGGTGTGATTTTTGATTCTGAGCTGAAATTTGAAAAACAAATAAAGTTTCCAAGAATCCAAGAATTTCTTCCTTGGTTCCTCTGATTTTCTGTACACACCTATCTTGTCTTTCCCCTGATTGGTTCTCATATGTAAGTTCTGTGTTTTCCCTCCTTAGTAGAATTTGTTTGTTTTGTACAGTTTCTAATTTTCTGGTGTTTGTTTGGTTTTTTTTAATTATTTTATTATTATTATTATTATTTTTAATCTTGTGAACAAACCCAATGAGCCCAAATGAACCTAATTATCTGTAGACCAGCTGTAGTAGCAGCTTTATAGCACAAGATGTCGCTATTTAGCCGCTTAGCCATAGCTCACTTCCGTCTACTGGTGTGTCGGACTCGGTCCATCAGGTTTCCTAGGGGTCATCTAACAATCTTCACTTGATATCATAAAGTATAGAAACATTAATGCGAGGAGAAACTTTACACATTCAAAACACTTAGATTAATTTATAATGCATTCATTTGTTTATTTAGGTAAAATTTCATCTAAAGAAAAGGCTACAAGCAAGCATTAAGAAAATGATGCCTAAGAAAGATAACAATGCTGATACTATGAAGTAAGATAAACCCACCACATGAGATAAAATATCTAAATTTTATTTTATTTTTTTAGAATAAATATTAATGCTGCATATAAAAAGTAAATTGGGTCATGGAAAGAGTGATGAAATCACTCTTCAAAAATAAAAAATGAGACAGTGGCTGTTGTGGTTTCCTGATAATCACACTATATAACAGAGAGACACTCAGGCAGTGTGACAGTGTGTGTGTGTTGTCACTTTGAGGGACTGGTGTGTGTGCAGAAGAATCAGTAATGATGAAGTACTTGTATCTTTTGTCTGCTGTGTTTCACGTCGCTGCAGGTGAGTGAAGTTATTTTCTATTTTCTATTACAGAAAGGAGAGAGAATATTAGCCAGTTCTTAGTTCAGCTGCTTTGTGTTTAGTTCATGTGGTTTCTGTCCAGACTGGGTTTACAGTAGGCCGTAGTTCAGCCCTGTTCCTGAACAACCAAATTGTCCAAAGACAGCAGTAATCTTTATACACAAGGTAAACATACACGTCATGCCTTGTGTTATAATCTCCTTATTTAGACTTGTTCAGCTTTGATCATGTGGATTTTTTCTTCCTGATTAACTTCAGTCTAAAATGTACTGATGAAGAGAGGTGGGTGAATGAATAAGGAGGAATCTACAGTGAGATTATTTTACATTCCTGTAATACTTACAGTGTATGTTTTTACACATTTACTGAATTACATCTCTCACAATCTCTGTCTTATTGAATGTATCTATAATAACTCATAAAGTGTAATAGAAAAGTTCTTGTAACTGTCACGTCTTCATTCTGGTCTTAGCTGTAAATAGATGCGTGTGAATTTCACACCTTTTTCTGCTGTCCCTCTGTCAGTGACCATCTTCACTTCCTGCATCATGCCGTATGTATGTATGTATATAATGAGCAAGAGAGAGATGTTGTTTTTTTTTAATTAGTTACATGCCTTTATCAATACTGTCTTCACATTTTCAAAACTTACAACAGCGGTCTATGTGGACTGAACTGTGTCACTCTCATTACTTATAAATAAATTGCTGTAAAAGTAAATAAATTAATTTAAATAAAAAACAATAACAGCTAATTTCCAGTTTAGCGTTACACAGCTGTTGTGTTTTTGATTCATTACCATCTATACAAAAGGGGAACTCTGTGGATCTATGAGCAGTGTGGTGATGCAGTGGGTAGCGTTGTCTCCTCACAGCTCCAGGGTCCCCGCTCCAGTCCTGAGCTCGGGCTTCTGTCTGTGTGGAGTTTCTGTGCTTGTTGTCCCCATGTCCATGTGGGTTTCCTCTGGGTTCTCTGGTT